>NW_004955408.1:8209400-8287137 GCF_000276665.1 Chinchilla lanigera | reverse complement strand
ATTGCATTTTGCTCCTGCATTTTGTCATTTTTGAAGACCCAGAGGCTCCCTGGAGTGCTGCCTCACACTCCCAATTGTGTGTGAGTGGCAGGGCGAGTGTCTGAAGATCCACAGTGCTCAGTGCAGCTCCTGTGCTGGTGAGTGGTGGCAAGGTGGGGTCCCAGATGCTCCTGATCTTGCTTGCATTCAGTTGGCTTCCAGGCATCTGTGGGAAGGGTGGGGGAGGCTTACTGAGACTGTCTGGGGTTTGGCCCAGCTTTCACAAGAGTAGGGGTGATGTAGGTTGTGTTTACCGAGGTTTCAGATATTGCCCAGGACAGAGCCTGGCAGAGGAGGGGTAGGGTGGACTTCTCAAGGCTGCTGACTCTGTCCAGGTTTCAGTTGAGCTCCCAGGGGGAGTGCGAGTTGTTCTGGCAGTGACCAACAAGGCCCCAGAAGTTGTCCAGGGCTCCACGTGCATCACACACTCATGGGGGAGGCACTGGAGTGGCTCACTGGGGTTCCTAAAGATGTCTGGCATTCAGCCCAGCATCTGCAGAAACACTATGTGTGTGGGGAGTAGTCACCAAGACCCAGAGGGTGCCCTGGGCTCTGCCTGCTTTGCACCTTGGTCAGGTAAGCACAGCGGCGACTCTCTGGGCTTCCAGAAGATGTCTGGGATTCAGCCCAGCCCTGGCAGACACACTATGGGTGTGGCGAGTAGTCACTGAGGCCCAAGAGGATGCCCGGGGTTCTGTCTGCCTCGCACGCTGGTCAGAGAGTCGCATTCGTGACTCACCGGGCTTCCTGAAGATATCCAGGGTTCCGCCCAGCCCCGGCAGACACACTATGGGTCCTTCTTTATATTCAAAGCTTGGTAGCACTGTTGTAATCCAGGCCACATAAAATGACCTTTGGGAAACTTGATTATTTTAAAATAAAATAACAGATTGTCTCTCTGGAAATGATGAAGAGAGGGGAGGGAGAGTAAAAAAAATCAAGATGCAATAGGTATATGTACTAATACTGAGTTTATTTATGTATCAGAAACAAATACTAATAAAAATTTAAAATAATAACAGATTGAATTGAAGATTCTATCAGAAGCAGAAATATCAGAAACAAACCCCCAAACCAGATGACTAGGAATTTCAAAATAACCTAAAAAGATATCAGGAAAGGTACTATGTTTTTGAAATGAGAACAAACAATCATAAAATATTTAAGCAGAAATCTTCTGTGTGTAAGATGGCACAATTGGGGTAACTGCACATAGTACACACAAAACTTTGGGTATTATTTCTTACAGTGTATGTGAATCTGCCATTACCTCCACAAAATTCCAAATTAAAAAAAGATGAAATATTTCATATTCAAAGGGTTTACAGAATTTCATGGAAAAATGGAAAAGTCCTGCACCTAGCAGTATTATAGTGATGATTAAGAATATCAAAGACCAAAACATTGTAAGTTCCCATAGAACAAGAGGTCTTTTATAGAGGAATAAGTGTAAGATAGACTTTTCAGTGAATCTTGGATGCAAGAAGACCATTGTGTATTTAAAATACTCCTTAAAAAAGAAAAAGGAAATGAGTGAAGAAGAGTATGTCCTTAGTAGCTTAGAATTAAAGTTCACATAATATCAATTAGTGGAGTGTGGAGGCAAGATCAAATAGTGTAAAAATGTGCTAACTTTTTAATTTTAAAATGTAAAGTAAGATGTATGGGGCTGGACTATAGCTTAGTGGTAGAGGACCTTCCTAGCATGTGTGCTACCCTGGGTTTGATATCTAACACTAGTGGAAAAGTAGTCAGATCGAATTTTTAAAAATGTAGAAAAAGTGGAGCAAGGAAATATTAAATTGAGATGGTAAGAATGGGTCAAGATGTATGAATAATCACAACTAATGTAAATAGATTAAATTTCTAGCTTAAAGATAAAAATGGATGGATTGGATTTAAATAATGTACCCTACATTCTTCATTAAGTATAATTGTATGCACAGGTTGAGGGTAAAGAGTAAATTGTATATAAAAAGGACAGAGCAGGAGAATAAGGATGGCTGCACAGAGGTAGCCAGTGTTCACCTCTTCCACAAAGAAGATCCAGAGCAACAGCTATTACAACTGCATTTTGAGGTGCATGGTCATGGAACAGCACTGGAAACCAAGATGAGAGAGACTGAAATCTTGTAAAGATTCAGAGACTTGGAACAACATCCTCAAAATATCTCACCATCTGCTACCCAGTGTTTACAGCTGGGGCAGGGGGAGTTTCTCCTCTGGATGGGTAGGGAGGGAAAGGAAAAAGTCTGAGAAAACTCTATCACCATGGCTTCTGGCAATCCTGAACCTTTCAGTCCTCACCGGCATGCAGCTGACTGAGAAAAGTAATCTGAAATCTGTGTAATAGCCTTGCTTTGAAAAAGGATCTCACATCATCCCCCGACTCAGTGAAGTCCTCGAATGCTGTGGGTAACAGCCACCTTGAAGAGTGAGCTATTGTCTGAGTTTATTGTTCTCTGTGGTCACACACCCTTGTATACCCCCATCTCTCGGATTTCAGGCATTCTACCACACTGGACAACCGTGTGTGAACTGTGCCAGTGCCTGGACTGAAGGCAGAAGCACATGTAGTTATTACTACCCCTTCCTCTGCCCTGTGCTTAGGTGCCTGTTTCTGATAGTGTGGGGAGGGAATGTCATGGCTCCCAGCGCTGCCCTGCCCACAAGCCTGTGCTGAGGGGGGTCTTGAGCATTTTTATGGATCCAGCCATTGCCCCTGGCCCTGAATGTGCATGGTCAAAGGAGACTCCCAAAGGGGACCTTGCATGGTTCCAGCAATAGTCCCATTCCTGGTAAGCACTGTGAGCAAAGCACCATACACAAACACCATATGTATTGCTGCTACTCTACCAGTGCTGTTCTTATAACTGCCGGGCCCCTGTATCTGGTCTGATAATGCACTGCTGCATGAGCAACACAGATGAGATGTTGTAGTCCCTATACCTGCCTCTCCTGGTGTAGTATGCAAACCTGCACCACTGACCAGTTGAAGGACGATTCTTCAAGCCCTTCCTGATTTCCTCCAGTATCAGAGGCCTGTGCTTGTAGCAGAACTAGCATCAACAGCACCTGAGAAAACTCCTGTCCATAGGAAATTTACTGTACTAGTAAAACACATGCAGATTGAAAATGAAATTATGGAAAATGATATTCCAAGCAAATGGAAACCTAAGGTGAGCAAGAGTAGGCTGACACATCTCTGAAAAAATAGGCTTTAAGACAAAATTCAAAGAAAAACAATGTCAGTGATCAAGGGAGCTAGCTATTCAATTAGAAGAGATAGTGATTTTAAGTCTACATGTATTTCATGTTGGAGCACTCAATTTTACAAAACCGACACTACTCAACTAAAGGAAGAGATAGGCTCCAAGAAATAATAAGTGGAAATTTTAACACCCCACTTCCATCAAGGGACAGTTTGTTCAGACAGAAATTCTATAGGACTCAGTGGTCTCTTGGTGGTCCCCTGGGGAAAACGGCAAAGGGATTTAGAAAATAAAGATGAGAGACTAAAGTTGGGGTCAGGTGGTGTGGCCTCTTATCTGATGGGCAAGAGGACTGAACTACTATAGTAGGCGCATTTATTTATACTCTTGCAAAGTTAATATCATGAAAGGTAATGTTGCCTAGCAACTAATGACTGTCACGGTCCAGGCAGGATGTTTCTCTCAAGACTGAGGTAACTTGATTGCTTGAAGCTCTCTGGCTCTGTCCTGTCCTCACACATATGACCAATTTCCAGCTCCAGCTGCTCCCAAGAAAATTCAACAAAGAAATTTCCGAGTTAAACTACCATATGTACTCATAGTCTCAACAGACATTTATACAGCATTCCACTAAGAGCTGAAGAATACTGTTCTTTTCAGTGTCACATGGAACATTCTTTAGACCAGTCCAGATATTAAGCCATAAAACAAGTCTTTACAAATTCAGAAGACAAGCCATATCTTATTTTTTCTAATCACAATGGAATAAAACTAAAAGTCAGTAACAAAATAAATTTTAGAAATTATACAGGGCCAGGGGTATAGTTCAGTGCCAAAGCACCAGCCTGGCCAGCACAGGGTCCTCAGTTTGATTCCCGGTACCAAAAAAGAAAAGAAAAGAAATTATACAGGTTCATGGATAGAGAACAACAAACCTTTAAAGGGACAGTGGATCATCAAGCATTCAGAGAGAAATGACAATTTCTTGAGACAAATTAAAGTAGAAACACAAGTTGGATGTGGTAAACAGTACTAAAAGTAAAACTTACAGTAATGTGTGCTAAATTAAAAATAAAAAGTTTTCAAATAAATAATTAAATGATTCATCTCAAGGAGTTAGAAAAAGAAGAACAAACCAAACCCCCAAATTAGTAGAAGGAAATAAATAACAAAGATCATAACAAAAATAAAGAGAGACAAAAATATAAAAATCAATGAAACAAAGATTCTTTTTTTAAAAAAGGTAATAAAATCAACAAACCTTTAGCTAGGCTAGTAGAGAAGACTCAGGTAAAATTAGAGCTGAAAAAGATGTTACAAGTGGTACCATGAGACACAAAAGATCATGAAGGATTATTATGAAAGAATATACGCTAAAAATGAGAAATTATAAAGAAATAGATGAATTTCTGTATGTATTTGGCCTAATGCAATTGAACTGTGAGGACAGAAAAAAACAGAATAGATTTAATGAGTGAGAATCCTTTCAACAAAGAAAATCTCAGAACTAGGTGTCTTCACTGTTGGATTTTACCAAAGTTTTAAAGAACTAACAGCAATTCTTCTCAGATCACATCAGAGGATTGAAAGGACAGCAACTCTTCCACATTTATCCTGTGAGGTAGTATTACTCTGTTTCTGGAACCAGATACGGAGACAACAACAGCAAAGAAAACTACATAGACCAACATCCATGATCGATATAGATGTAAAAATTCTCAATAAAATACAGACAAGTTGAATTCAACAGCACATCAAAAAGATAATTTCCATGATCAAATAGATTTCATGCCAAGGACACAAAAACACAGAACACAAAGGGTAAAACCATGTGATTATCTCACGGGATGCAGAAATATCATTTGATAAAATCCAACATCCCTACATGATAAAAATCTTGAACAAATTAGGTACTAAAGGTTTGTGCCTCAAAATAGCAAGGCCATCTATGACAAACTTACAGCCAATATCACACTGAATGAGGAAAGGCTAAAAGCATTTCTTGTCAGAGCAGGAACAACATAAGGGCGTCCAATACCACCAGTCTTATTCAATATAATACTGGAAGTTTTCACCAGAGCAACTGGGAAGCAAAAAGAAATAAAAGGTACACAAATAGGAAGGGAGGAAGAAAATTATGTTTGCGGTTGATATGATTTTATGAACAGAAAAAACTAAAAATATCATAAAAAGACTAGCAGAACTGATAGATTCAGTAAAATAGCAGGATACAGAATCAATGTACAAAAATCAGCAGCTTTTCTACACACTAATAATGAATTTGATAGGGAACAAATTATGAAAGCAACACTATTCAGTAGTCAAGATGTATCTGGGAATAATTTTAACCAGGAAGTAAATGTTCTATACAATAAAAAATCACCCAATACTGATGAAAGAAACAGAAGACAAATAAATGTAGGCACAAATTGGAAAGGCTTTCCATGTTTATGTATTAGAAAAATTAATGTTGAGATACCCACAATACTCAGACCTGTTCTACAGATTCAGTACATTTCCCATCAAAATGCCAATGCAAATGGTTAGATGCCTTTGTGGAGAATCCACTAACTGTTTATTTCTGGATTCATATTTGCATTCTGATCTCTGTGTCTGTTCTGTGCCAGTACCATGCTTCTTTGGTCTGGTTCTAGCACTTTGTTCTGGTTTAGAGAACTAGAGCAAACAATCCTAAAATACATGTGGAAGCACAGAAGACCCTGAATAGCCAAAGTAATGTTGAACAAAAAAGAACAACAAGCATTATGGCTACAGATATTATAACACTTGATTTCAAGACATACTACAGAGACATAGTAACGAAAGTAGCATGGTACTGGCACAGATAGAGACCAGAATACGAATACAAATCCCAGAAATAAACAGTTAATGGATTCTCCACAAAGGCATCCAAAACCTACCCTGGAGAATGAACAACCTCTGCAGTAAATGGTGGTGGGAACACTGGATGTCCACACACAGAACTTCAAACTTGACTCCTATTTCTCACCCTATGCAAAACTCAACTCAAAGTGGTCAAATGTAGGACTTGAACCTCTGAAACTTCTAGAAGAAAAGAGAGGAAATGCTCCAAGACATTTGTGTAAAGAGTTTCTTGGATAGGAGCCCCAAAGCATAAGACAAAAACACATACCGACAAATGGGATTACATCAACTGAACTCTTCTGTATAGCAAAGGAAATAATTATTGGAATTGAGAAACAACCTATAGAATTAGAGGAAAAATATTTGCCAGCTATTCATCAGAGAGTTAATATTCAGTATGTGAGAAACTCAAAAAACTTCCTAGATGCACAAAACCCATGTGTAGTAATCCAATGAAAAGGGCAAACACAGCCACACACTGTCTCACACACACACACACACACACACACACACACACACACACAAAACTCAAGTAATCCAATTTAAAAATGGGCAAGTGATTGTAACAGATGTTTGTCAAGACAAGAAATACACATAGCTAGATATATGAAAAATACTCCATATCATTAGCTATCAGGGAAGTGCAAATCGAAACCACAGTAAGATTCTATCTCACTTCAGGTAGAATGGCTATCAGTAAAAAGAAAAAAATAACAAATGCGAGGATGTAGAGAAAAGGGAACTCTTATACACCATTGGTGGGAATGTGAATGAGTATAGCCAGTATGTAGAAGAGTAGGTTCCTCAAAAGATTAAATTTAGGACTACCATATGACCCACCCTCCTCACTATTGGATATATATTTAAGTAAAATCAACATATAAAAAGGATAGCTGCATGTGCATGTTTATTGCCACACTATTCATAATAGTTAAACTATGAAGTCAGTCTAGGTGCCCATAAACTGAAGGATGGGTAAAGACAACATGGTATATAATACACACACCAGAAAGTTATTCAGCCTAAAGAAGGAAAACCTGTCATTTTCTGCTAAGTGGATGGAACTGGAGGACATTATGTTACACGAGGTAAACCAGACATGGGAAGACAAGTACCACATGTTCCATCATATGTGGAAGCTAAAAACATTCACGTGAAATGGAATAGTGGTTGCTGGAGACTGAGAAGTCTAGGTGTGTGGGAGGGGAAGGAGGGTGGAGATATGAAGGCTGGATTTGATCAGTGACCTCTCGCTGTATGAATGTAGGAATACAGCACACTGAGCCCCCTGACATGCACAATTGCTATGTGTTACAACACAAAAAGGCACTTTGAAGACTAGTCAAAAATGCTGATATATTTACCTGAAACTTTAAATAATGATGTTGACTTTATGATATACTATTTTATAAATCCTGTACAAATAGAAAGATGTATTGGGGGTAGAGAAGGTCACTAACTAATGACGAAAGTTCCAACTCATCAAAAGATATCACAATTTAAATATAATGCTATTGTGTCAAAGGGTTGGATACAAAATTGGTCAGGCTCAAAGGAGAAATTGATAAATACACCATTATCATAAGATATTTTCCCTGCCCTTCTCTTGGTTATTGATAGACAAAAATATCAGCAAAGTGATAGAAGATCTGAATGACTGTATTAATTTCCTCACCATGACCGACACATATAGAAGTTGAGATGAATGATAGTGACATAAACACGTAGATAACTTAAAATAAAACATGAAATAAAAATGGTACAAATACAGGTTGTGCAAACCACACAAAAATCTGAAATAAAAAATTCTCCAGAGTTAAAAACTTTTTCAGTGTTGATGTAATGCTCACTAAACTTAAGATTTTGTGCTTTGGATTTTTGAATTGGGGATGGTCAACTAGTGAATTCTGTGCAAACATTTCCAGATTGGGAAAACTCCAAACTCTGAAACACTTTGTCTCAGACAATTTGAATAAGGGATATTCAACCTGTTCTCATACACAGTGTGAGTGGTTGTAATAAAAATCAATGACTTGATGGATACTGATAGGATGAAATAAAACAATAAAAAGAAGGAGACGGAAGACTGGTCCTGAAATTCAGGCTGGTGGTTATGTGGGGTGGGAGGAGAGGTAGGAAATGGAGTCCATATGGTCAGGTGCAGGATTTTGTCAAAATCTCAGTATTTATTGGAAGCTTGTGGCTCATGAGTGCTGCTTGTAAGATCAAGAACTGAAGAATTGGCCATTAAATAAGCTGGCTACGCATTTGAAATATATCTTATCTAAATAATTTTAAGGGAAAATGGTGGTATGAGGAAAAAGATAAGCAGCAACAGCTGCCTGAGGAACTGTGGGAAGAATTTTCAAAAGTATTTCAGGGTAAGCTGTTGCTTTAAAACTCAGCAGAACTGAGCATGCGTGAAGAGCAGGGCGGTCACTCCACGTCCGGGAAGCAGCTCAACAGAAACAGTAGAGCAGAGAGGAGGTGGTGTCTGTCAGCGGATATTGTAGTAGTCTTTGCAGTGGTAATGCGGGCCTGCCAGAATGGAGGAAGAAGGGATGGAAAACATGAAAGAAATCTAAGGAATCACCTGGAAATGGAATTGAATAGCTGACAAATCAGGGAGAGTAACACTCACGCTGTCATGCAGTAAGCACACAGTGACAAAAATTGGTTGTTGTCACTGCTGATCACGGTATAAGAGGGTGACGGCCGAGTTTCGAACATGCAGCAGAGCACATGGTAAGGTTTTCTGAGATGGTGTAGAAAAAGGAAGAAGTGGTAGGAGAATTACAAATCAAAATTGTTTCAGATATGCTAAATTTCAGCAAAGCAGATATTCTTAAAACTCACTATGTCATATAAAAGTTTGGGAAAAATCAAAGAAAAAAAACCCTGGAGACAGATTTAACTCTTGAATATTCTGTAACACTTTAAAGAAAGAAGATAATAACCTCGCAAAAATGGTAGCATGGTTTCATTCATGTTAAATGGTTGAGAAGGACATTAAAAACTCCATTCAGCAGGCGTGTTACTTGCAACAGACTTCAGTTCTGCCGGGGGAAGTTAGCACCCGAAAGATTGCAGCCTGTATAGGTGTGAGTTCACGTGTGCATTCTATGTATCCCGATGTGTCTTTACTGAAGAAAGCACAGTTTTCTGTGTTTGCCTTGTGTTTCATGCAGAGGAAGCCATGTACAAAGAAATGTAAAATTTGCAATATACTTAAATTGCTTATTTATCAATCATATTGCAAAACAGTCATATTTCAAAACAAGTACTTTAGATAATCGGTACTTGTGGGAAAGTGAGAGGAAAACGAGTGGGATAAAGCATATCGAAGGCCTTTTACTTCGGTTTTCTTTTCCTTTTTCCGGTACCGGGAATCAAACTCACGACCTCACACTTGCCAGGCAGGCGGTATGCTGCTGTGCCAAATCCCCAGGCCCTCAAAATCCTTTTACAAAGGCACTTTACTGAATCCAGCGATGTCACCTTTAGGAATTTGTCCTTAGGAAATAGAGATGCTGCCAATGGACAAATAAGAAGTACTTTATTCCTTTTTTTTTTTTTTTTTTGGTACCAGGAATCAAACTCATGACCTCAGGCTTGCCAGGCAAGTGCTTATGCTGCTGAGTTACATCCCCAGCCCAAGAAGTACTTTAGAATAGTGAAAAATGTGAAAAAGTTTAAGGTCAACAACGCAAGATTAATTAAATTATGGTTGTGCATTACTGGAATGTTATATATTTAATAGTCAATTTGTGAAAGGATGTATTTTAATGAGAAATATTCAGGAAACATTGCCAAAATTTAAAATGATTATATATTACAAGACTCTTTGTAGGATATTTTTCCTTATAGAATTTATAAAATAAAATATACCGTGAAAGACTAAGCATTTTTGTAAAACTTACAAATTTGTACACATATAGAACAAATACGAGAAAGATATGTTCTAACTATTTTTGGAAGATGACGCTATGGATTATCTTTGTTCCTTCTTTCCCACAAAGGAGCTGAATGAAATCTGCTGGCTTGTGTCTAGCAGAAAAGAGACTGTATATTTTTATTGCTATAGGAAAATCCACTCAAGTTTTACAGGGGATGAACAAGGTATCATTGATGGGAAAGGTCCCAGAAGTCAAAGATAGGTATGAGGACCTAGCCTGAAACGCATAGTTGGGGGCACATGGTCTCCCCTGCCGCGGGCAGGATTTCTGTCACATTGCTCCATTTCCTCACATTTTAAAAGCTTGATCCTCCAGAGAAGGAATTTGCCTTGTCATCCTATTCCAGTCCTATTAGCATTCTAGTAGGGGACTTGTTCGGTATGTTTAATTTAAATTGCCCTTTCTGGAAAACATAATATTTTTTTTTTTGGTGTGTGCTCCACCTTTAGGGAACTCAACTGGACATTATCTGTTAGCCCCTAGAGTGCTGGTATCATCTATCCTCAGCCTTCTCCGTCAAAGTTGTGTGTCTCTTTCTACATTACTTGCAGAGCTGCTGTGATGCTGGACACTAGGGAAGGGGCTATGCCCAGACCTTGAGGGAAGGAGGTACTTCAAAGTGTGAAGTTCTCTATCAAATACGGTACATCGTCATGTTGAGTACCCATCAACACCACCTTACTGTACTATACGCTTTCTATGCTGGTGGTGACAAAGAAAGAGGACAGCCCAGTTGAGGATACAATATAGGATTGGGTGGAAAGAGCTCTAATTGAGTAAATATTTATACATGCTCACAGTCAAACGATGACTTGAGACAAGGTTTCACTAAGTTGCTCAAGGCAGTCTTGGACTCTTGAGCTCAAGTGATCCTGCCTCAACTTCCCAAATAGCGGGGACTACAGAAAAATGTCACCTTCTCAGTAATTCTTAAATGGTTTGTAGACCACTTTCACCCACTGCAGACTCATTGGCAGTGTTAGGATGAAGATTCCCGGACTTCAAGACCTACTAAAGCAGAACTCTGAGAAAGTGGCTTAGCATTTTCAATATGCTTCTCCTTCCACACCCCTTAAAGTACACTCATATGAGAACTGCTGTCCTCTAGGAGAAACTTCATGGAAAATGGAGGGTTTGAGGTAGGAGTGGAGAGGAACATTCGCAGGATAGGGGAGCCAGACCCAAGTGAGCAATCGACATGGGCTAGGTGCTAATTATGGATGTTAGGATGGAAAAGAGTTACTAAAGCATGACATGTAGGGAAAAAACGACTGAGAGTTCTCAACTTTTCTTTTTTCTCTGGTTTGTTTAATGAGATATACATGACTTTTGATACATATATGCGTACCATACTATCACAAGCACGTATAGACTTGGATACTATCTCCCAACTTATTTTCTTCCCAACAAACACAAAACACATTTTTAGGGAAATAAGTCAATGACTACCATCATCTTTTTTCATTCTGGGATTTACAGAAGAACTTCACAGGCTGTAAGCAACAAAATGAAACACTCAGTTTCTTAAGGAAATATATAAATTAACTAAGTGTCTTCACAGCTACATTTCTTCTTAGAAAATAATTTTTGTTGTTTTTTCCTTAAGTATCCATGCTGTTTCCATAAAATAAGAGTGTTCTATGAAAGAATAGACATAAGTAATTCCTGTTATGTTATGTTATTAAGTACCAAAACCTATAGAATTGGCAGTTTTAACAGGCTATTAGTATGTGTATATTATTGCCAATTTGACTTCAACTATACTTTGTCCTGATATGGTAATAGCTTCTTGATGCTACAGTTATTTCTTTTTCTCCTTTTCCTTTTTCCTCCCTTTCCTCGTACTCCCTCTACCCCTCCCTGCTCCTCTTCTCTTTCTCCTTCTCTTCTTCTTCCTCCTTCCTTTCTTTCTGCCTCACCCCCCAGAGTGCTGGGATTACAAGCATGTGCCACTGCACCTGGCTGCTATGTGAAATGAAGAGAGAGATGAACTTCTCACTCTCCTCTTACTGATGTTTTCCTTATGAAAGATTAGCAGACCTCCTCAGTGCATTTGGGACATTCATCAGCCTTTAGAAAATCCATAAGTCCTGGAAATCCATAAGCCTGCTGGATAGCATTGCCAGCATAAGGAGCAGTTTGGTTGTGTCTACTCCCGCATCAGACTCTTGTGACACTGGGTTTGATGCTTGTATTCAATAATATAATGGATTTTTTGTGTCCCTAGCAGCTTCATGTGAATAACGTGGCCTCATGATCATTCAGTGAGCTGGATTTTGGCAAGCGAATTTTCATCTAAGTGTCTTTGGACTGTCCTCATTTCCTATACGTACCATCACACAATTACTATTTAAATTGGGTGAAATTTCTTCAGGCTGCTAACATAAGTTAAGATAACAGAAACTTAATGTACATCGTCCAGCTATATGCACTATGAATAAAAGTAAAAAATATTTGACTTTACTGTATGACCAAAAGTGTAAAAATTGAAAACCACTGCACCATGAAAACAGTCTAGTAATTCATAATTATTTCAAAAGGAAGGGTACAGATACAAGACTGTGCGTCATGAGAAATTCCTCCTTTGCTGGCTAAGATACCCACACATTTTTCTCTACACCCAAGAAGAACATTAAGATGAGCCAGTGACACTGACTTGATAATGAGTATACCTTTGAATTTGGCCTGATATATAAAGTTAATGTATCAGTTGCAAGCTCTAATAGCTTAACAGTTTTTTTTTGTTTGTTTTGTTTTTCTCCGGTACCGGGAACCGAACTCACAACCTTGCGCTTGCCAGGCAGGAGCTTTTGCCGCTGAGCTAAATCCCCAGCCCCAACAGTTTTTTATCTGATGGTGCTTAGTGCTATACCCAAGAGCAGATGGATAGCACCTACAGAACTGTGCTAGTTGGCACTAGGGACGTCTTTTGCAGGAGTGTGGTATGATGAAGTGGACACATGAGCTGTAGGATACACACAGTCAACTAGGGTTGAGAGTGTTACAGGAAGATTGAGGAACAGGTTATTTCAATAATCCAGTGACAAAATGATGTGGGCATTCTTGGCTGTTGGTAGTGAGATGTGGGAAGAAAGAATAGCCGGAGAGAGAAAAATGCAAGAAAAATTTGGAGGAACCCAGTAGGGGAGACATAGATTTCATCTGTAAGAGGGAAATATTTTCCACCAGTGTCTTGTCTCCTGAGGAACGTAAAGAGAACAAATTGGGGCAGTAATATGCTCTGTGTGGCAGCAAATATTCAGGTTACCCTGGGGAGAGACATGAAAAACCTCTGTTTGTGAGGACTACAAGTCATTTCCATCTCCTCAGGCTGAGCAAAAGCCCCAGCTGTGTGATTTCTTAGCCAATTACAGGAACTTGCACAGCAAATGTAGTGCATTTAATGCACGGCCCACAAATCTGGGGCACCTTTTGGCTTTGAAGATTTTCTTATTTCATCTGTGATTTCCTTGTTATAGTTCTCACTTACAGGGATGTAATAGTGGTGTCAAGGCTGGCTTTAAGGCATCTTCCTTCTGCCTCACTTTGTTTCTGGGCAGGTTGGTGTTTTCCTCCTGCAGCCCTGCAATCAGGGCGTGGAGATAGCTGTGCAGGGAAGTGGAGATGGCCTGCACTGGCCTCCATAGGGGCCACTTGTCCTGCCCAGAAAGGAGCCTGGCCTGAGCTTGGGGTCCCCTATGTACAGAGAGATCAACAGTGTGCAGCTGGCCACAATCCTACAGTCTATGAAATTCTTTAAACACTTGGCTCCAAACGCTTTTACAATTTTCCATTTCTGGTTTTTCCTTGAACTATGAGGGCAATAGCTCAAGCTTCTCCTGCCGTGTTCTGTTCACAAACTTTATTCTAGCTTGCATTCTCCTACCCTGCCTGATCAGGTGACTTTGTATGGATTTGACTTCTAATAATCTAGTCTAGCCAGCGTGAATAGTTTGTCTCTCTGTCCACAGGGAGGAAGGGGATTTCCCTCCTTTCTTTACTCATACTCCTGTGTCTCCCACTCCTATAGTATAGAAAGCATTTGCAAGTAAGTTACTTTCTGAAGTTATATTCAAGGAGAATAATTAAAGAGAAAGTCTGTTTTCATTGTAACAGTTCATGTTACCTAGGTAACAATGAGTACAGGTGTGATATTGACTAGGATCACTATTGTGAGTGAATGTGTTAGTTACTTTTCTCTCATTGCTGGGACAAAATACCAAAATTAAGGGAGTAAAGGTTTATTTAGTTCATAGTTTGTAAAGGTTTCATTCTATAATTGGCTGGCTCCAAGGCAGGGTGGCATGGCAGGGGGGAACAGTTCATGGCAGTGGAAGACAGCAAAAGCAAAAAGGGGAGACAAGACTTTTTCTGCCCATTTTATCTCATCCAGGCTGCTGGGATTATGGCAGTTCCAGTCCAATCAATGGACTGATCCAGCAATCATCCAGGCTTAATCCCAGCATCCTTAATCCTAGAATTGAACCATGAATCAGCCACAAAGTCTAGATTCAGCTAGTTCCAAAAAGTCCCATCTAAAAGTGCATGAGACTTGGCTTGAGGGGGGCATCCACACAAACCACAACAGTGAGTATCTTTGAGTGTAACTGCTGTAGGCTATAAATTGCCCCCCAGTGATGTGTCCATATCCCAATTCCTAGAACTCCCAAATTTTACCATGCTTAGAAAGACAGAGACAAAATTTTTTGATGACATAATTAAGTATTGTCTTAATTACTTTTCTTGCTGCTGAGACAAAATACTCAACACCCATAAGCTGAGAGAGGAAAGGTTTATTTAGCTTACAATTTGTAGAGGTTTCAGTCCATAATCAGCTGGCTTCAAGGCAGGGTGACATGGTAAAGGGGCATTGTAGTAACAGTTCATGGCAAGCAAAAGGTAGCAAAGCAACAAAGTAGTGGAGAGGCAGGCCCAAGTGACCTCACCTGCTTCTTTCTGCCCCTTTTATATTCTCTCTAGGCTGCTGGGCTTAGGATGGGTGCCAAACCAATCAGTGGACTGACTTAGTAACCACACACCCTGAATCCCAGCATCACACACTCTAGATCCAGCCACCACTGAAAAAATCCCCCCCAACATGACCGGATGAGGATTTGGGGGAACATCTAGATACAAGCCATAACAAGTATCTTGAGGTGAGATCATTCTGGAATATTTAGGTGATCCCAGGTTTTATCACATTGAACCTCTTTCTGGAGTCACCCCAAAAGTGGTGATAGGGGAGTGCCCACAAGAGAGTACCCTGAACTATCTTGCTATGCACATGGTTGGGATTATAAAGAAAGAAGCACTAACTATCAGGGGATTGGGCTAAAGCATCTATTAGGGATGCTTAGCATGTGAGGCAGCTTCTCCTCATGATGGACAGAGAAAATAGTGATGATTCACAGCGGTGTGTCCTTCATGAGGGCTTGGGGTGTGGATTTTATATGAGAGTTAATGGAATTTTAACATAGGGCCAGGGCCAGTTTCTTTGAGTTTTTTGGGCAACAACCTTTATCAGTGCCTGGGACAGTTCAAGGCCTAGCTTAGGCTCTAGCTTTTTGGCATAAACCTGAAAATGGTTGGACCATGAAGTGGTCAGGACACTGTGCCTTTTATGTCAGGACATAGAAAAAGTGGGTGGGTGGGGGAAACTCGGACTCTATACTCTAAAAAGAATTCCTCGTAAAAGTGAGGCAGAGGGAGATTTTAACACATAGAAGAGGAGGGGGCGATGTGGTCTGGGAGGTAGTAGAGATGTGTATGAGGAGAGCACAAGCCAAGGAATGCTGGCAGCCACCAGAAACTGGGGAGGCTAGGAGCAGGCTCTCCTCAGAGCCTCTAGAGGGAGTGCAATCCTATAAATCTTGATTTCAGTTCAGTGAAACTGACTTCAGACTTCCGGTTTCAAAAACTGAAAAATACATTTTTTTTTTAGCTGCACATTTTGGTAATTTGTTACAGTAGTCACAGGAACTGTATGTAATAATAGAGCTGTTATTATCTGCTGGTGGCTGCAATTGTGGGTCTCTGACTCTAATGGTTGGAAATGGCACACAGGAAAATTGAGGAGTGTGAAATGTGGAGAGTAAGAAGCATCTTTCCCATGCCCCAGTCTTCACAGAACCCAAAGGCTGCGTGTGAAAGGACCCACTTCAAGTCACCTAGCATCCCTACCTTTTTCTATCTTCCCCTTGAGCAGCTGAGAACTGGCTATGAACCAAACACTCTTCTGGGTGTAGACTTTCGGATTTCCCCTTTCCTGAAGCACCTTCCTCTATATAAGTCCATCCTTTGGGGCTGGGGATTTAGCTCAGCGGCACAGCTCCTGCCTGGCAAATGGCGAGGTTGTGAGTTCAATTGCCGGTACCGGAAAGAAAACAAACAAAACAAAACAAAACAAAAAAGAACCTATCTAAGTCCATCCTTCTCCACCTGGTCATGATCCTGAATTTATACCATGTGGTTGATCCTCTGTGATGAGAAAATATATAAAAATATACAGGCCGATAAGGATAGCTGACTTGGGGAGGAGAATGCCATGCCTTTCCCTTCTTCCCCATCAACTACAAGTAGCCAGTTTTCTATGGCTCTGAAATTGGGGCATATCAATTAGGAAAACACAATAACAACAGTAACTTGACTGACTAAGTGTTGAACTTGGAAGCAACATCTCAGTACAGTAAGCACAGCACAGATCTGCATATAGCCCTACAGAAGGGGAAGCCAGATCAAACTAGTCATTATGGGGAAATGGCTCGTGATGTTTCCTCCCAAGTCTCAAATTTTCCACCTTCACAGTGAAGTATTCCAGTGAGTGATTTTTGCTTTTGTAGGTTAATGTTAAAAATGTTACACCAAAAAGGCTTTACAAGTCACCTTGTACATTTGAGCCAGTTTACAGATCAGGAGAGTGAGGCCAAGCTTGCAGCTGTGACTTGTAGGAAGCCACACAGCAAAGAATTGTTGGAGCAAGAATTAGAATCTAAAATCTGGGGCTGCAGACCATGGCTGCTAACAATGGGCTCTCTGTATTGTCTTAGGGTTTTTAATTGAGGGGATTGATTTGTGGGTGGATTTCAGGGGTCCTGTAAAGTCCCTGAATTTGTATACCACAATTATTTGCATATCTATATATTTTTTGTAGTGGAAAGGAAAATCTTTAATATGACCTCTATAAATGGCTAAGCACATTTAAAAAAGGTGTCTGTTGATTGATCCAACAAAGATTCGCTCTGCATCAGGGCTTCAGGATGGGGCTGTACACAGAGCAGGCAGAAGTCTCTTCTGCTGAGGAACTTATACTGTACAGGTGAGGGTAATAGACAATTAACTAATAAGTCAAACTTACTGCATGTCAGATGGTACGGAGTGAATGCAGAAAAAAAAATACAGCATAAACAGGGAATGTAAAGGACCATTTCTGTTTTACTTAAATTGAATTTAAATTTTCCCCACAAGGGCCATGCCTTCTTGCTCTGAAAGCCTGAAGCACACAATGTAGTGGGGGGTCCAGCATGTTGTGCTGCAGCCTCTTGACAAAGGTTAGGTAGCAGCACAGGCATGTCCTCAGAAAGCCCTGGTCCTGTCCCTTTGGCCATTCTCAGGGACACTCATGTTATGAGAGTAAGTCAGCCCAAATGGCCAGGCCACCTTCACTCACCGTGTGCCACATCCTGTCCATTGCCACAGAGAGCGATGGCTTTGATGTCGGTATCATCTATGACTGCCTGCATTGCTGAGTCTGAGGAGGGAAGGGAATACCAGACAGGCAGTGAGGTGGAAACAGCAGTTCATGCAGGCTCTGTGTTTGGGCTTAAATAAAGGATAATCTTTTGATGGTCTGTGCTGGTACTTTTTCAAAGCTCTTGAGTTTGATTTGATCTTCACGTGGCTCTGAACGACATTCAGGTGTGGTTAATCCCACTTTAAAGGTTTATCATACCACACACAGAGGGATGTGGGGGTCATATGGCAGGTTACAAGCAGGGCAGAGGATTAAAATACAGATCCTCTCATCTGTTTGCAGGAGCTCTTCCTGTGTCACCCACAACCTTGTCATCATGGCCTTCTCCTTTCTTTACCTTACATCCCGCATTCAATCCAGCAACCATTCTTCCTTGGTAACATGTTTAGAATCTGATCTCTTTTTACCATCCTGCAATGACTGCTTTAGACTAGCCCACAGCTTTTTCTGGCATGGACTGTTGCAATAAACACTCAATGAGTCTTGCTGCCTTGACCTTTCTCCCACTCCCAACTTTCAATCCATTCTCCACTTAGCAGCACGGGAGCCAAGAGTGACTCTTAAATATAAGTCAAATCAAGTTATTTTCCTTTGTCAAACCCCCTAATAGCTCTCTGGCTCTCAGTATGAGAGCCAAAGTTCTTCCTGAAACCCACTAGGCCCTACAAGATCTGATCTCCAGCTACCTTTTACATCGAATTTCTCTCCCTCCTCTCTTCCCCTACTTCTCTTTCAGCCTTGTTAGTCTCTTTGCTATTCCTTGAATTTAACAGATTCGTTGCCATTCAGAGCTTTTGCTGTCTACCTGGAATTTCTTCCCCCAGATATTCTCACGACCGCTTTGCTTCACTCAAGCCTCTGCTCATAGTATAGTCATTCAGTTTAATGCCCAAATCAACCGTTCAGCGTGACCATTAGCTCTTCTCACTCCCTCTCCTCGCATGCTGCCTTCTCTTTCTTTAGAGCACATATGACAACCTGATGCTGTATGCTTATTTTTTACTCTAGGCTTTGTCTCTTTTACTAGAATGGAACCACCATCAGGGCTCGACTGCCGTATTTGCTCTTCAAGCCCCCAGGCTCTGTAGCACGTCTAATACACAGAAGGCACAGTCATTCAGGAAACAATTTTTTAAACAAGTGAGCAAAAAATTTCCTTTATAAAATCTACTGAAGAGGACTAATATCTAAAATATATAAGGATTAAAATATTTGACTCTCCTAATAAAAGATCTAATCAAAAAAGTGGGCAAGTGGAATGAATAGACACTTCACAGAAAAAGAAGTAGAAATATTAATAAATACCTGAAGAAGTGCTCAACATGGGGAACCCTTAGAGAAATGCATATTAAAACAACACTGAGATTCCATCCTACCCTAGAAAAAATGGCCATCATCAAAAAATCAAATAATAACACATGCTGGAAAGACTGTGGAGAAGAAGGAACCATTTTACACAAATGGAAACTAGTGCAACCACTATGGAAATCAGAATGGAGATTTCTCAAAAACTAAGACTGGAAATTCCACTTGACTCAGTTATTCTCTTTCCAAAATGAGTGAAGAACATCCTCTTATAGTGATCCAAGCACACCCATGTTTACAGCAGCACAATCCATTATAGCTAAATCTTGGAAGCAGCCTGTATGTCCATTAATAGATGAAAGGACAAAGAAATGTGGTGTTTACACATAATGGAGCACTACTTTGCCATAAGGGTATATTTGAGTCATTTGTAGGAAAATGGACACACCTTGAGACCATACTTTTAAGTGAAATAAATCAGAGTCACACGTTTAAATATGGCATGGTTTCTCTTATATGAGAATAAATGAAGAGCAAAATAAAAAATAGAGAGGTAGTCCTTGAATGGGAAGGGAATCAAGAGGTGGCGGGAGGTAAGGAAGATGAAGGCAAGGGGATAAAAAAGAGATTAACCAACTCGACAAAAGGAATGTAAACATTGTATACTGCAAACATTTACTAACAAGAGGGGAAGGAGAAGGGGTTGGGAAAGAGGAAGTGGAGAGAGAAAGGGAGAGAGAGAATGTGCTCTGGCATCTCTTTTTCCTTCTATAGACTCCAATCCTATCACATTAGCAACTTCCCTTAACCTTCACTACTTTCTGGAGAATCCCTATCTCCACGTATAGCCACACTGAGGCTTGAGAACTTGACAGATAGTTTTTGGAGTATATAATTCAGTCTCTAACAAAGATTAACATTTATTAACTGCCCTCTATGTGCCAACCACTGTGCAAAAACACATTATGTTTTCTCATCTAGTTATTAGCCCTATTTTGCAGGCAAAGAAATGGAGGCAACAGAAAGTTTGCCTGATTTGCCCAGGACACACAATGGCTAAATAGAAAAGCTGAGACTTGAACCCAGTCCTGGTTCTCAAGCCTGGCCTTTTATTCATGTATATTCTATACAATTCTATTTTATTTGAAAGATATGGAAATGACTTCCCTTGTGTCTTAGTTGCTTTCTTGTTTCTGGGACAAAATATTTGACACCCACAGTTAAAAGAGGAGAGTTTTTTTAACTTAAAGTGTGTTGAGGGTTCAGTCCATAATAATCTGGCTCCAAGGCAGAGTGGTGTGGCAGACGAGAAACAGTCCATCTCATGGCAGGCAGGAGGCAGCTAATCATCAGCATTAAACCTCTTTTTTTCTTTTATCCCATCCAAGCTACAAATCTATTTGTTGGTGCCACCCACACCCAGTGTGGGCCTTCCCATTATGCACACCCAGAGCTATGCTAAACCAGTCACTGGATTAGTTTAGTTCTCACACACTCTTAATCCATATTCATACACCCTAAACCCAGCTAACTCCAAAAAGCTCCACCTATAAGCACATGAGGCTTTGGCAGGGCATCTAGATGTAAGCCACAACACTTGGAGTAGTTTTAAATTTTCTCTGACCCATGTCAATCATTTTTTTTTACTTAGCATATATATTCATGGGGAATATCTATAAGTGTTTGGGAGATTCAGAGAAAAGGTGTATTGGGCAGGTATGATGATTAATTTTACTGTCAACTTGATTGGATTGAAAAACAGCTGGGATATTAGCAAAGTGCACTTCTGTGTGTGTCTGTGAGAGTGTGTCCAGAGATGATTGGCTGTGGAAGGACGTCCTGATGAGGGAGAACCACTCTGAATGTAGATGGCGCCATGTAGTAGGGTGGGGTCCCAGATGGAACAAAAACAGAAGACGGAAGCCCACTAGCACATTTCCTGGATCTCTCCCTCTCTGCTTCCTGTTCTCCATCAGATGAGCAATTTTCTTCTGCCACACTACTGCTATCACCATGTTCTGCTTTGCCTCAGGCCCAAAGTAATGGTACTAACAGACTATGGACTGAAACTTCTGAAACGGTGCCAAAATAAATTTTTCCTCCCTTCATTTGACTTTCTCAGGTATTTTACCACTGCCGTGAAAACCTTACTAACAGCAGGCTAAACTATGGTATGGTGAGGTAACAACAATCACAAGGTACCATTGGCTTAGCATATGACTTACTTGTTACTCATGCTTCTTGTTCAACATGGGCAGTGGCAAACTGCTGCACACAGTCATTTGGGGCCATGGGCCTGTGGAAACTCTGTTTTATGCTTGTCCCACCTGGAATGCATGGTCTTCATGACCGTCTTCCATCAAGGGACAGAAGAGAAAGTTCTATGTATTTACCTGCCAAATGACTATGTACACCCTCAAGATATAGGACTTTTCTGTAGTCTCAGTGTTCCCTGCTGTGGTCTTCTATTCAATTCCAAACTCCCTCTTCCTCCTTACACCTCTGTTCTTTCAAAAGACACAACTGCATTCTGTTTTCTATCATCATGATTTAGTTTTGTCTGTTCTAAAATTTCCTGTGAATGGAACCATTCAGTATACACCCTCATGTCTGGTTTCCTTTGCTCACACAATTGTTTTGAGATCCAATTATAAACAATTGTTTTGTTTATTCAGTAGTTTGTTTCTTTTTAATTCCTCATGGGTAGCATCAATTGGTTTTGTCTGAATCGAACACATGCTTGTATCTAGTGTTTCCTGGAGTATATAACGCTTGGCTAAATCTAGAGAATGTAATAATTGGAGATAAATGGTGTTTCATAGCCGTATGAATGTGAATGATTAACATGCACGATATGTGGGCCTGACAGCCTTGTTTACTAACAGTTGAATTTATGGCTTGCAATGGGCTTTAGACTCTGAAGAGTGTTGACAATAGACATTGGATCAGTAGACACTGGACCAGTAGCTATAATTTGCTTACCTGACCTGCTCAGTACAAGAGACACCTTCTCCAAGCAGAACTTTCACTTCCTAGTTCCAAAATTCTTCACTTACATATCAGTGGTGATTGAGAGCTGGAGATACCACATACCCTGGGTATCCTAACACAGTCACAAAAAATTAATGAAGTCTGTTATTGCAGTGTTGTATCCTTTACCTATATTGGAGTTGTTGTCTTAGCATAAACTGAGTTTTGTACTCCATTTAAAGTAATCCAATCCCCTGAAACAATTAGGTCATTGCTAATATAGCAGAATAGTATTCCACTGGAGGAATACACTATAATTTGTTTATCCATTTACCTTTTGATTAACATTCTAAATTTTTGCTACTATGCAAATTATTGTACAAATCACTTTTTGAGATTTAAATTTCCATTTTTTTTTTTTTTTTTTTTTTTTGTTTTTTTTTTGTGTGTTTTTTGGTTTTTTTCTGGTACCAGGAACCGAACTCACGACCTTGCGCTTGCCAGGCAGGTGCTTTGCCGCTGAGTTAAATCCCCAGCCCTGTCCATTTTTTTTCTTCAAGAAATACAGATGAGTTTATGTTAGATATCTATTATAGCATAACAAATTGACACAGAATTTGTGGTTTAAAACAACACGGATTTATTATCTCACAGTTTCTGTAGATCAGAAGTCTGGGTATTAGTTAGCTGGATCCTTTAGTTCAGAGTGCTTTACAGAGCTGCCTTCATGGTGTCACCTAAGGGTAGGTCTCTTCTGAAGGTACAACTGGGGAAGGATCTGCTGCTAAGCTTACACAGGTGTTGGCAGGACTCTGTTCCTTGGAGGGGTTGAACTAAAGGTCTTTGTTCCTAGTAGGCTGTTCACTGGATGGATGTCATTCTCTTTTTCTTTCCATATGGGCCTTGCCTGATGTCAGCTTGATTGATCAGAACATGCAAGTCAGAAGGCAATGGGAGAGTCTGTTAGCACGATGAAAGTAACAATCCTTTCAAATCTAGTATCAGAGGCAACATCCCTTCAATGCTGCAATATTTTATCATTAGAAGGAGGGAATTACAAATGGCTATAAACATCAGGAAAGGATTATTGAGGGTCATTTTAGAGCATCTACTATAGAAATGAATTTCTAAGGCACAGAGTAGGTGTATAGTAACTTTATTCAAAACCACCAGGCAATTTTCTAACGTTGTCATATCATTTGGCATTCCCACCAACAATCTATGAGAGTTCCAGTTGCTCCATTTTTTCAACTCTTGGTATTTTCAGACATATTTCTCATAGCCCACCTAGTAAGTATGAAATGATATCCATATATATATATTACACATATAAAATGTATATATATAATATATATATATTTGTTTTGGTTTTACATTTCTGTGATGGCTAGGGATGTTAAATAGTTTTACCTTACATATTAACTATTTGTCTATCTACTTTCATGAAGTGTCTATTCAAGTTTTTATTGTTACTTTGGAGAGTAGCTATAAGTGTTCTTATACTGAGTTGATTTTATACATGGTATTAAGAAAAGACTAAAAGATCATTTAAAAATATGGAAGCCAACTGTGCTGGCTTTATTCTCAGTACTCTGGGAGGCTGAGGTAGGAGGATCCCAAGTCTGAGACTGAACTGGGCTACTTAGCAAGACTCTGCCTCAATATTAAAAAAAAAAAATTGTAGGCAACTTAGGGAATTAACAAGATTCTGTCTCAAAGCAAACAAACAAACAAACCATCAAGGGCATCATTCAGTAAAAAGATTACAATTACATTTAACTTTTGTCAAAAATCAGTTGACCATTGATATTTAGGTCTGTTCCTGAACTATGTTCTGTTCCCATTGCTCTATCTTAGTTTTTGTTTTTTAATATCCTTTAAGCCATTACTACACTCTCTTGGTTCCTTTAGTTTTGATAAGTGAATCTTCAAATCCAATATAGTAAGTCATATAACATTTTTTCTTTTTTTCTTTTTTCTAGATTTTTTTGGCTAACATAGATGTTTCATGCTTTCATTCAAAATTTTAGAATAAGTTTGTTAACTTTTTAAAAAAGCCTTTAGGATTTTGATTGAGATTGCATTTATCTATAGAGATCAACTTGAGGGAAAATAGACATATATTGTACCAATATTGTCTTTCAAAACATGAACACATTACACTTAGGTCTTTATTTTTGTAAGGAATGTTTTATAGTTTCCAGTGTACACGTGTGCATTCTTTACAATACATTCATTCCTGTGTATTGAATGAATCCGGCTGCCACCACCTGGACTGACCTGAAACTACCGTACACTGCTGCCTCCCTCCAGCACAGCGGCACCTAGTGATTCATATCGTTGTTCCACCACCTGTCATGGACAGCAACCAGTACTCATTGAGCTTTCCCAAGCCCTGTCCTTGAGCGACCACTGCCCCAGGTAGTTTCTCCAGCTTTGTGCTTGGTAGGTAGCCACCACCACTGTTATGGTTGATACATTGTGTCAACTTGGGGAGTCTAGAGTGACTCAGCAGTTCTGCCACTCCTCCGTTTTGCTCTTGTTGCTTTGCTGTTTCGCTGCCATGAACATTTGCCCTCTGCCATGTGCCACTCTGCCTTGGAGCCAGCCAAGTATGGACTGAAGCCTCCACAAACTGTAAGCTAAATAAACCTTTCCTTCCTTAATTCTGGGCATCGGGTATTTCATTTCAGCAATGAAAGAAAAGTAACCAAGACAACCGTGTTCCACTGAACTCTGTCCCTCACGACCTTATAAAGACCTCCCAAAATGTATGAGAGGTACCTGCCTGGTCTCAAGGCCAGAATGGTCCCTCTCAGGTTTGTTCTGAAATAAACCTGCCCTTTTGAGTTTGTATCTATGTTTCTTTTCCTTCTTTCTCCTAACATGGTTTTTGATGCTATTGTAAATTGTATTTAATTTTATTTTTCAGTGTTTGATGCTGATATAAAAATACAGCTGATTTTTTACACATCATCTTTGCATTCTATGATATTACTATATTTACTAAGCTGTTCTAATAGGATTTTGTAGATTCTCTATAAAAATTGTATTGTTTTTGAGTAAAGACAGTTTTACTCCCTTCCATCCAATTTTATGCCTCTTTTTTCTGGCTTACTTCCCTGGTTAGGAACTGCAGCGCAGCGTTGAACAGAAGCGGTGAAAACAAATATCCATTTCTCTTTCTGAAGCTTAGATTGAAGATACAGTCATCTTGTATTGGTTTTGATAAATTACATGTTTCAAGGCATTTCTCATTTCATCTAAGCCATTGAGTTTATTGGCATAAAGTTGTCCATAATAGTCTTTTATTATCCTCTTCATGTTTGCAGGATCTGTGGTGATATGACCTTTTGCATACCTAGTTTAGATGATTTATGTTCTCTCTTAGTTATTCTAGCAAGGTATTCCTCAGACTTGCTTTACAGAACACAACTTTGGCTTTGTTTCTTTAGTCTTTGTCTTTTAACACATTTTGTGGATTTCTGTTCTTATCTGTGTTATCATGTTCCATCTATTTACTTTGAATTTATTTTGCTTCTTTTCCTTCCACAGCTTTTTAAGTTGGAGCCTTTGGTTATTGATTTTAGACACTTCTTCTTTCCTAATATGACCATTTAATACTAAAAAAATTACCTTTGGTCATAATCCACAAGTTTTGATATGCTGTGTTTTCATTTACATTCATACTATTTTAAAAACGTTTGTTTCCTTTGGCTCAGGAATAATTTAGAAGGCTGCCATTTAATTCCCAAACACTCAGGAATTTTCTAGACATTACATAGTTAATGATTTCTAAATTCTGTTCAGTTAGATAGCACACTTTGTATAATTTTAATTCTCTAAAATTTATTTGCACTTGTTTTATGGCCCAGGGTATGTTCTATCTTGGTGATTGTTATGTATGTGCTTGAAAAGTGTGTGTATTCTACAGTTGCTGGTGGGATGCTTTTAACATAATTAGTTTAAATTGGTTGGCTGTGTATCTTTACTAATCTTTTGTTAACTTGCTTTATCAGCTACTAACAGTGGGAGTTATTATCCTCTATTCTGATTGTGGAATTGTTTAATTCTTTATTGCTTCCAATTTTTTAAAGAAGAGATGTTGAAAGCTTATGATTAGGTGAATACACACTTGTGACTAAGCCTTTTTGATAAATAGGTCATCTTATAGCTCTGAAACATACCTGTTCATCTCTATTAATACTCTTTGTCAAGAAATCTGTTTGATATAACCCATACTAATGTTTTAATGTTGACCCTTTGCATAGTATCTTTTTATTTTCATTCTGTGCCTTACTTAAAATGAATGAAAAATGATTCTTGCTTTATCAAGGGTGACAATTTCTGTCATTTAATTGGAGTGTTTATTCAAATTACACTTGGTGCAATTTTTAATATGGGGAGATTTTAGTCTACCATGTTATGTTTTTCCTGGTTATTGTTTGTCCATTGTTTCTCCTTTCCCATTTTCTTTTGCTGAGTATTTTATTTATATTATTATAGTCTATCTTGTCTAATTTTAGGATCAAAATCTGTGCTATACTTTTAGTGTTTGCTAAATGGATTACAGTTTTTATAAATTCCTCACACTGTAATTCAAATTGACATTATACCACTTTATGTTCGGTATAAGGAGTTCAGAAAAGTACACTACCATTTATATTCACTTCAGTCTTTTGCTATATTTTTGTCATTTTTTTTGAAGTTAGAAGAGTTTTTATTGGAAATCAGGAGGGGATTATCTCCCAGGTTTCTAATAAGTGTCCCACACTGATGGCCTTTTTGTCATATGTTTACTATTCATATGCATGCTACAAATCCTACAATACCTTGTCATTATTCATACTTTAAAACAGACTTAAAATATTCAAGAGAAGAAATAAAATAATTTAAAAAAATTATTTATATATGCAAAGTTTCCATTTCTCCTTGTCATTTCCAGTAGATTGGTGATTTCATCTGATTTCATTTACCTTTAGTGTGAAATGTTTAATTATGTTTTCTTTAAGTGTGAGAGTGGTGGCTTCAGATTGTCTTAGTTTTTATTGGTCAGAAAATGTCTTCATTTTTGTCTTTTTTAAATTAATTTTTTGGTACAGTTTAGATATACATAGCAATAATATTCACCATATGGAATTTGAACCTATACATACCTCTGTTTTAAAATTAAGTTTATTGGTACATTTTAGGTATGCATAATGATCACATTCTTATAGAGAATTTGTACCTATACATGATGTAACTTAATTCCTTTTTCCCAATCCCTCTACCCTCCCTTTAACCCCTCTTCCCCTCCTTATTTACAGAAGCTTTGTTTCCATTTTTTCTTTTCTCATCATTTTTTTCTTTTTCTTTCCTTTTCTCCCCATCCCCTACCCCTAATTCTGCTTCCCATTTGAACATTTTCTTCCTATTTCACCATATCTGTTATACATTTTGGTAATGTCTTCATTTTTGAAAGTTATTTTCGTGTTATATAAAATTATGGGCTGACAGTCTTTTTTTCCAGCACTTTAATGATTTTTTTTTGATATATTCTGGTCTCCCCATTTTAATGAGAAGTCAGTTTTGTTTTAAAAATTATTTTCCTGTATTGTTGGCATTTAATTTCTCTGGCTTTATGCAAACTTATTTCTTTTTCTTCTGTTGGGCTTAGCTGAGCCTCCTGGATATGTAGAATGTGATTTAGATTAATTTTGGAAAACTTCCAGCCATTATTTCCTCTGTTTTTTTTTTTCCTGCTCCATTTTCTCTTCCCTCCTAAGTTCTAATTACACCATTGGGTGTTCTCCCACAGATAATCAAATACCACTCTGTTTTCTTTCGATGTATTTTCTCTCTTTGCTTCAGTTTAGACCATTTCTGCTTGCAAATTCTTCCACAGCAATGCCTAGTGTGACAGTAACCGAACCCAAACAGAGCTCCTCTCATCCCGCTCCTTCCTTCTGTGGTGCTGGGGATTGAAACGAGGACGTCAAGCCCGCTAAGCAAGTGCTCTACCACCGAGCTGTGCTCCTATCATTTTGCTTGTGATATTATGTCTCACTCTTGTGGGATTTCTTCTTTTTCTTTTCTTTTTAACAATGTTTTTGGAACTGGAAGTCAAACACAGGATCTCGGGCTTGCCAGGCAGGCACTGTGCCGCTGAGCTACATCCCAGGCCCCTCCTTTTCTTTTTAGAGTTCACATATTTCTCCTGAATTTTTTGAAATCTTCAGTCTTTATCTTACTCTATAGGTTAAAAAAATTTACCACTGCTATTTTAAAATAACTCCTTATCTGCTATACATTTTCTGGGTCTGTGATGGTTAGTTTCATGTATCAGTTTAGGGCCACTGTGCCCACATTTATATGTATTATATATATATATATATATATATATATATATACAGTTCAACATTATTTTGGGTGTTTCTGTCAGAGTGTTTTGGCGTGAGAGTAACATTTAAATCAGTATATTCAGTAAAGCTGATTGCTCTCCCTAATATAATTGGGCCCTATCCAGTCAGTTGAAGGCTGGGATAAAACAAACAGGCTGATCCTTCTCTGAGCAAGACAGAATTCTTCCTGTTTGGAATGAACATCAGACTTTGCTTTTGCAACATTGCAAAATGTTGGTTCTTGCAACACTGGTTGCAAAATGTTGGTTCTCCTGTGCATGTTGGTCATTAGACTGGAACTACTGTCGTGTCTCCTGGTCCTCAGATCTTTGGACTTAAACTGGAATGAAGTTGTTGTCTTTTATAGATCTCCAGCATGCTGATGCCCTATGGATCTTGGGTTTTGCTGGTCTTCATAATCATATACATGTTTATAAACTCAGAAAATATCTTTAAACAATTGTGGAAGACATCTGGAGAGTAAGAAAAGGCAAACAGAAACAGAAAGGGATTTGAACATTGGAAGATGAGACCACCCACTTTTTAGATCTTGCCTCTTACCTGTAGGGCACTTTCTGATTCAAGAGAAAAATTACTGTGTGAGTAGAGTTAGAGCAGAAATCTCCACTCTTACTGGCTTAAGTGGTTGGAAGAGGGAGTTTAAGGAAAACAACAGCTGAAAGCCTGAAAGAGCTGAACAGAAATACAAACAACTGCCCACCTCTTTCAGAAAAACCATTTGGAACTCAGGTTGTAGGGCTTTGGTAAACATCTCACTTCCAACTGAAATTTTAGAAGAGCTGTGCCTTAGAAGAAAAGACTACCTCCAATGACTAAGGGATTCACTCTATGACTAAGAGTAAACCCAAACTAAGTAATTTCAAGAAGGTCTTGCAATTGTATTGAAATTGAATGCCCAGTTTGTGTGTGTATATGTACATTTCCCCCCTGGAATGGGGGTTTATATTCTTTAGTCAATTTCTCAAAAAGGTCCATGATCCCAAAACACCAGATGCAAAGTTATTCTTAACGTTTTGGAGACCCTATTAAGATCAAAGAGTTATGGACATCCTCCCAGCCCAAACAAAAGAAATGAACGAACAAACTTAGGTGTGGTTATCTTTTTCTACAGAGGAAGAGAAATGGTGCACGCATATGATGGTAGAGAGGAAATAACAGAATTGACGATGGTGATGATGCAGTAGCAGCTGCCATTTACTGATTGCGTAGTGCATTCAAGACCCTGCCCTAAGCACTTTACATGGATTTTTCTCACTTAATTCTCACATCATCCTATGAAGCAGTTACAGTAATTAAAATAATTAACTTTGTTTTGTAGATGAAGAGACCAAGGCATATAGAAGTGGTGATAGAACTTGCCCAAATGTCACACAGTGAGGAAGTGGCTGGAGGAGCAGAGACCAGCGCTGTTGACTTGTATCCCAATACTCCTGTCACATTATCCAAGAGAAAGAAGGAAGCTGGGTCCCTCCCCCTGGGAGCCCTGAAGCCGGCTCTCATTGAGGGCTCACTCGTACAAGTTGGAGGCATCACTGCGTAAGAACATCATGGCGGTACCTCACTGGGGCCCTCATGGATGGTAGGAATGGGCCCTCACCTGAGTGTGGCTTCCCCATTACTACTTGTGTTGACATTTATAGATGAGAGATATTTTCTTAACAAATAAGAACCTAATGGATTAGGTCTTATCTAATTATGCATTCTGCATTAAGCTGCACCTCTCCCTGCCTGATGCTGCTGCCATAATTAAACTTAATGTACTTTTAATGATGTCTTTTTAATTCAAGCTTTCACATGCAATTAGCATCAAACAGGGATGAGCTGTTGCAGGTCCAGGGAAGTTCTCAGCCATGCCCCCTGTGAAAATCAAGTTCAGATATGAATGAATCAGGGGCTTTGGGGTTCAAAAATGTTGGCTTTGTTGGGGGCAACGATTGTTTGTTGAAGCTCTGTATCGTTTATAATTTTTTCAAATTATTTTTTATTCTCTTTAATGGTTTGATCAATCTTGCATTCTTACCACTGGTAATCTGAGCAAGTTCATTGAAGATAGCAATATGTAATACAACAACCACTGTTAATTCCTATCATTTTGTTTTGAAACCCTGTCTCATTTTTATTATTTCTGCTTTGTTTTGTTGTTGTTTATGTTGTTGCTATTTTATTTTTTAACTATCTTTATAATAAAAATATGGTTTGTAATGCCTAGTTATTCTAATTTCACTCATCAAAATGGCAATTTTTCCAGTTTGGCTTAAATTCTAAGTCTGATATCAATGAAATCTTTATGCTTGTAAAATTTGTTCTGAACCGAAGTTATTAGCTAAGGGGTAGAAAATGTCAGGAAGACAATGTGTAACAGAAAGCACTGAACTGGGACCCAAATAACTGGGTGCTAACAAGTAACACTCCTTCTTTAAATCTTACTTCCTTATTTGTAAAATGAGATGATGAAGCCATTAGCATTTAAAATTTCTTTCTGCCGGAGATATTATCTAAACCCCATCTGCCTGCTGCTTGTTTCCCTCACCGGCAGTGCATCCTCCTTGAAGCTTTACATAGGAAGTCTCCTCCTCAGACATCACCCACAACAGTGAAAGCCACTAGGATTTATTGAGTGTCTACTGTACACCAGACACTTATATTTGTTATGTCATCTCATTGTCAACTGCTTTGTGTGGTCTAGTGTTTTGTCAGCTTTACTGATGAGGAAACAGGGACTCAGAAGAAAAGATTTCCCCAGCTCCAAGAGTTGCACAGTGGAAGAACCGGGATCCAAAGTCTGTGCTTATTACAATGCCCTGTGGTTTTTTACAGTGTTCACCGCTGCCGACCTTAGAAAGTGGAAACCGAGACAGACACTCGAGGCCTCTCTGCCCTCAGCCTGGTTTAGCATTCTCTCCACTTACACTCCATTTCTTTTTTTTTTTTTCTTTCTGCTACCTTTTGATAGCATCTGTTCACTGTTGCTTTGATCTCGATCTTTATGCACATTGTCTGTATTTATGCTGAGGCTTTTCCCCTTGTGGGTCAGGCAAACTACCCTCCCTCATGGTATCCTCCCTTTATGGCTTCCTTTGATAATTCAGATGTCACCTCTGTCAAGATTGCTTTCTCTTTTCTTTTTGTTTCCTTGTCTTTATTTTCAAAATATGTTATTCCTACACCTAAGACAAGAAAGGTCCTGGTATGCATAGTTGGGTTATTCATTTATGCCTCTATTACCTAACTTGATTATGAACTATAAATCAAGGATACTTCTTTCTTCCTCTCTTGCCGCTGGTGTTATGCATTTGTTACATAGTTGACTTTGAAGCAAGGATGATACTCAAAATTAACCCTAACATCTGGCATGGCCTGAGTGCTGACCAATAAGAATGGACTCTGGCTATAGGTTGTGTATGTGTGTGTGTGCGTGTGCATGTGTAGAACATTGATCCTACAATGATGTGTAGAAAGGAAATTGAAAGGAAAAAAAAAAAAGAAATTGAAAGAGCCAGTTGGAAGACAGCTAAATGGGCTTCCCTGTTCTTTCCCACCTTACAATATGGCTTCCTTACACCTCCATACTGTTTCAAGGCTAACTCCTTCCAGGTACTCCTCTGATTCCACCTCTGTTTCACTTCTGTACTCCAAATCTCTGTTCTGTTCTTTAGTCCATTCAATCTGCTGCAGCCCCAGGACATTTGAGCTCCTCTGCCCCTCCAGCATAGTTGGATCTGTACTCAGCTCTTCCTGTGACTGGCTCCTTTACACAGGTAAGCTTTCTGTCCAAACATCATCGAAGAGGTGCTCCTCTGCTAAAGATCTTCTCCATTTTCCATCACTAATGTTTCACATTGCCCTGAGCACTTTTTTCAAAGTACCTGCTGCACTTTTTTGTTTGCTTATTGGCTTACTTGTTAATTTGAGATTACTTCTTAGCATCTATATCCCATTAGGTTATGGACCTTGGTTATCTTGCTCATAACTATATCCCCATCTGATACACAGTATGTGCTTAACAGATTCAACTATTTATTAAATACATAAGCAAATAAATGAATGCATCAATGAAAGCACAAATTCATTCAAATGAAATATCTTTCATTTTCAAACTATTAGTACCACTATACATAGGCTAATAAGTATTTTGGTGGGCACTAGAACACACAGGGATGGACCAAGAAACTAATCTGAAGAGATACTTTGGCCACAAAGGAACTTTCCAAATTGCCCTTGTGCTCAGAGGGTTTTACTAGGAGAAGAGATGGTGTGTAGCTTAAACTGGTAATTTTTTAGAATTAATTACTGGGTTCCTAAACTAATTGTGTATTTATGTTTTTTCTATACTGATCATGTGTTTTAGTTATTTTTCTTGTAGGTGGAACAAAATGTCTGATACCCACAAGTCAAAGGAGGAAACGTTAGTTATAGCTCACAGTTTGTAGAGGTTTCAGTCCATATTTGGCTGGCTCCAAGACACGGTGGTGTGGCAGAAGGGCATCGCAGAGGAGACAGTTCGTGGTTTGGCAGTCAGGAATCATCAAGAAACAGCAGCTGCCACCACTGCCACTGCTGCCTTCCTTTCTGTTTTATCCTGCCCAGGCTGGATGCCTATTCGATGGTGCCACCCATACCCAGGGTTGGACTTCCCATCATCCACACCCAGAACTATGTTAAACCAATCAGTGGACTAATTCAGTACCACAAACTCTTAATCCAAGTACCACCCTTCCATGATCCAGCCCTACCAAAAGTCCCACCTATGAGGACATGAGGCTTGGGGAGGGGGTGTCTTATACAAACCTTAACTGTATGTGTCTGCATCAGTATGTGCATCTGTTCCCTTTTTCTATTTCTATCAAGTTCATCCCTTTGTTACCCTCTGTGCTCTGCTAATTCCTCCACAGACTCACCTTGCACATGGCTTGGACTTGTTATGACCCTAATTTGACTCTGTTATCTCCTCTCACCATCTTTTTTACTAGCACTTCTCTCACTTTCTACATTCATGAGGGACAGACATGAGTTGTTGAGGTCCTCTCTCGATGCCCGACCACAGGTGGCTGCCATCTAGCATGGGGCTTGGTGGTAATTGGGTTAGATGCAGCTTCTTGGGCAGCAGAAGTTAGGGCAGAACAGATTTTCTTTAGTTAGAGTGGGAGTGAGGCAGATAATAATTGATTTTCCTAGATCAGCATTCACTATGATGATAAGATTGGCACACAATAACTGAATTTTACAGTAACACTGAAAGATTCTGTAAGAGGGATACAGTGGTATTGCAAATCAGAAAACAGAAATATTACTATGGCCTAGATAGGGGAGTTATTGTTTTTTCCTTCTCTTTAGGAAGTTTTCATAAAACATAAATAAGAAGCTTATTGAAGTATCAAATAAAAGAATGTGTTTTAGATACATATTCAGAGACCACATCTAAGTCTAAGTTATATTTATCTTATATTTTGGTGGATTAGATGGCTCCTTTTTAAAATGTACTGTCATATGTATATATATATATATTTTTTTCTATCTTTTCATTGAGACATAATACTGTTTGTGTAGTATGATAATTCAGTAAATGTATACAATATATAATGATCACATCAGAGTAATAAGCACATCCATCTCCTCAAACATTAAATATTTCTCTGCATTGGAAACTTTAATATATATCTTGTATCAGTCAGGGTTTTACTAGAGGGACAGATATAACACAAGATATACAGATGTATAAGAACTGACCAGATTGGCTTATGACTGTCAGCCACAGAGATGGATGAGGAAGCATGCAGAGGGTGTCTGCACACTGGAGACTGATGGATTCAGTCCAAGGTCTGGAGCTCAATGCAGTGTTCCTTGCAAGTTTGCATCAAGAGCCTGATGGGTCTGGGATGGAAGGCTGATGAGTCTATGCCAGAAGGCTGAAGGATCCAAGGTAGAAGCTGCAGAGTCTGTGCTAGAAGCCAGGAAACAACGTTCAAGCTGAAGGCGAAGACTGGAGCTCCACCAAAGAATGGAAGCCTGTATGTCTGTCCTCATTTCCCTTTTATATAATCTAGGTGATGAGCCACCCTAGGGTGGGTCCTCTACACCCTACATTAGTTAAGCTTTTAAACTTCTGAAGTTGACACAATCAATCAACTGCTACACTTCTTTTCTAATTATTTTGAATGTATCACAAGTGTTGTAACTGAGATTTACCTTAATGTGCTGTAGAAAATGAGAACTAATTCCTCCTCCCTTACTGCATTGTGGCGCCGCTTATCAAACTGCTCTCCATCTCCTTTCGTCCTTCCCTTTCCAGACTCTAGTGACTACTAATCCACTCTGTCCTTCTATGAAGTGGGTCTTTTTGTTTCCACAAATAAGTGAAAACATGTATTTGTTTTCTGTGTCTGGCTTATTTCACTTGACATGCTGATCCCCAGTTCTATCCATTTTGCTGCAAATGAAAGGATTTCATTCTTTTTTCAGCTGAACAATATTCCATTGTGTAGATATATGCCACATTTCCCTCATCCATTCATCCATTAACGGACACTTAGGCTGATTTTATGTCTTGCTTATGGTGAATAGTGCTGCAAGAAGCATAGAAGAGAAGGTGCCTCTTTGATGTAATGATTTCACTTATTTTGGATATATACACAGAAATGGGACTTTTGGATCATATGGCAGTTTTATTTTTACTTTTTTAAAGCATCTCCATACTGATTTCCATAATGGCTCTAGTAACATATGTTCCTTTCAACAGTGTATAAAAGTTCCCCTTTCTTGAAATCCTCACCACCATTTATTATTATTTTTGTCTCTTTGATTGTAGTCGTTCTAATTGGGGTAAGGTGATATGTCATTGTGATCTGGATTTGAATTTCCCTGATGATTGAACATTTTGCATGTACTTGTTGGCTATTTGTATGCCAATTTTGAGAAATACCTGTTCATAATTTAGCCCATTTGATAACTGAATTATTTGTATTTTGGGTGGAAAGTTTCTTGAATTCTTATTTATTTTGGATATTAATCACTTGTTTTATGAAAAAGTGTCCAAACGTCTTCTCTCATTCTGTAGGTTGTTTCCTAACTGTTGATTTTTTTCTTTTGTCATGTAGCTGATTTTTAGTTTGATACAATCCAATTTGTCTATTTTCACTTATATTGCCTATACATTCAGGGTCTTCCTCCTCCCCCCACACATAAAAAATCATTGCCTACTCCAGTTTCTTAAAGAGTTCCACATATTTTCTCGTAGTAATTTCACAGTTTCTGGTCTCATATTTAGGTGTTTTTCTTTGATCCATTTTGGTTGATTTTTGTATATGGTGTGAGGTAGGGATCTAGTTTCATTCTTCTGCATAGGCATATCTAGTTGACCATTTATTGCGGAAACTATCTTTTCTTGATGTATGCAGTCAGTGCTTCTGTAAAAAATTAGTTGGCTGTTTGTATGTAGATTAATTCCATGTCCTCTATTCCATAACATTTGTCTGTTTCAGTTTTTATGCCAGTTCCATGATGTTTTAGTTACTAGAGCTTTATAGTATGTTTGAAGTCAGATATTATGATGCCTCTAATTTTGTTTATATATATTTTCCCCAGGATTGCTTTGGTTATTTCAGGTTTTTGTAATTCCGTGTGAATTTTAGTACTGTTTTTCTATTTCTAAGAATTTCAAGGGGCTGGGGATGTAGTTCAAATGTAGAGCCCTTACTCAACTTGCACAAAGTCCTGGGTTCAAGCACCAGTACCATAAAAAAGCAAACAAAAAAAGAATTTCATTTGTATTTTGATGGGGATTGCACTAATTTATAGATTGCTTTGGTTTATATGGTAATTTTAACAATTTAATTCTCCTGGTTGATAAACACAGGATAGCTTTCCATTTTTTGTATCTTCTGTAATTTCTTGCATCAGACTTTTATAATTTTCTCTATAGAGGTGTTTCACTTACTTGCTTAAATTTATTCCTAAGTGTTTTTTGCAGCTACTGTGGATGGGGTTGCCTTTTTTGATTTCTTTTTTAGCAAGTATATCAGTGTATAAAATGCTATTGTTGTATTATAAAACCATAATCTTTATCCATTCATCATTTGATGGACATTTGAGCTGCTTCAAAGATTTAGCCATTACAAACTGTGCTGCTATAAATATGGGTGTTCATATGTTGCTGTGCTTTGATGCTTTTAATTTTTTTGGGAAGATACCAAGAAGGGGAATATCTGGGTCAAATGGAACCTCTAATTTTAGTTTTTTGACTCATCTCTACACCGATTTCGACAGTGATTGCACCAGCCTACACTCCCACCAACAGTGGACAAGGACTCCTTTTTCATATCCCTGCCAACATTTGTTATTAGTTGATTTCTTTTTTTTTTTTTTTTTTTTTGGTTTTTCTCCGGTACCGGGAACCGAACTCACAACCTTGTGCTTGCCAGGCAGGCGCTTTGCTGCTGAGCTAAATCCCCAGCCCCTTATTAGTTGATTTTTTGACAGTCGCCATTCTTTCTGGAATGAGATGGAATTTTGGTGTAGTTTTAATTTGCATTTCTTGAATAATCAGTGATGTCAAACACTTTTTAGGTAAATGGATGTACCTTGAAATCACACTCTGAAGTGAAATAAATCAGATATAAATATGTAAATATCACATTGTTTCTTTGGTGTGAGAAGTTGAAAGTGTAAATAAGGATCAAAATGTATAATAGATATTGTAAAATAGCAAGAAAATGTTTAAATGGGAAGGTGTGTGAGGGAGGGGAGAGGGGGAAAGGAAGGAAGGAAAAAGAAAAAGGTGAGAAAAGAGAAAAAATGGAAACAAAGCTTTTGTAAATAAGGAGGGGAAGGGAGGGGAGTGGAATGGGAAAAAATCAAGAGATATCATGTAATTCCCTATGATGAATGTGATCAATATGTATGTGTAAAATGTACCAATAAACTTAATTAAAAATGTTATTGCTTTTATATGTTGATTTTGTATACGTGTACTGCAACCTTACTGAAGTTGTTTATCAGTTCTAACAATTTTAAAGGAGTATTTATACTTTCTTATGTATAAAATCATACCATTTGCAAATGAATAATTTTACTTTCTTCCTTTCAATTTGGATACTCTATTTATTTCTCTTACCTAATTGCTGTTATTGACACTTTCTGTAATCTGTTAAATAGGGGTGGTAGAAGTGGACATCATTGTTTTGTTCCTGATCATGTAGGAAATACCCTCAGGTCTTCCCACTCAGTGTGATGCAGGTATACAGGGTATAGATATTTTGTATAGCATCTAATGTTATGAGACATTTTCCTTCTTATGTAGTTTGTTGAGAGTTTCTTGTTATGAAGGGATATGAATCTTAAGATTTTTTTTTTCTTGCATTTGTTGAGAGGAGTAACTGATTTTTGTTCTGTCGATGTAATGTGTTGTACTTACTGTCCTATAAATGTTAACTCATCTTTTCATCCCTGGATGAATCCCACTTGATCATGATGTATGATATTTTGGATATACTTTTGCATTTGGTTTGCTATTAGTTTGTTACATCTATGTTCAAACATAGATGCTATTTGTCTGTAATTTCCAGTTTACTATAGTAGTTTCAGTTTGGTACAAGTGTAGTGTGAGTTTCATAAAAAGAGTTTGGGAGTATTCTTTTCTTTTCAAGATTTTTGGAATAATTTGAGGAGTTACTTTTTCCTGAAATGTTTTATGGAAATTAGCTGTGAAGCCATAAATTTCTGGACTTGTTTTTAGATGAGAGATCTTAATTACTGCTTCAAACTCATTGCTCATTATTGGTCTTTTTATATTTTTGATTTCTTGATTTAGTTTTGATAGATTCTATACTTTTAGGAATATACCCAATTTTCCTAGGTGTTTGATTTTGGTTTTGATGTTTTTTGCATATAATTGTTCATAGTAATTTTTTATGATCATTTTTATTTCTGTGATAATTACGTGTAATGTCTTCTTTTTAACTTTTGATTTTATTTATTTGGATTTTTCTTTTCTTTGACTGGTCTAGCTAAATGTTTGGCAATTTTGTTTATTGTTTCTAAAAGCCAACTCTTTTTAAACTGCTCTTTTATATTTTCTGTTTCTGTGAAATTTCAATTATATTTATTTCTGATCTTAATTATTTCTTTTCTCCTACTATCTTTAACTTTGTTCTGTTCTTGCTTTTCTAAACCCTTGAAATGTATTGTTAGGTTGTTTACTTGAAGTTTTTCTGCAAGAAATTTTTTCTATTTTTTTTGTTACATGCAATTATTGCTGTAAACTTCTCCTTTCATATTTTTATGCTTTTGCTGTATCGCACAGATTTTGGTATATTATACTTTTCCTTTGTTTAAATAATTTCTCATTTTTCTTTTTTATTTCTTTAATCATCCTTTTGTTATTTAGCAGCAGGTTCAGTTTTCTGTATTTGTATTTTTCCATTATTCTTGCTGTTGATTTCTAGTTTTCTGTGTTTATTTTTGGCATGGATTGAACCCAGGACCTTTGCACTGAACTAACTCCCCAGTCCTTCTTTTAGTTTTTATTTTGAGACAGGGTCTCATTAAGTTGCTAAGTTGTCCAGGCTGGATTCAAACTTGCGATCCTCTTGCCTCAGCATCCCAGAGTGCTGGGATTTCAGTCATGACCCATTATGCCTGATTTTTTTCTATTATTGCCTAAAAAGGTACATGGTAAAATTTTAAAAATTTATTGATACTTTATCTGTAGTTTAATACATGTTCTATACTGGAGAATACTTCATGTGTTGAAGAGAAGAATGCATATTCTGTTGCTGTTGACGGAGTGCTTTATAAATGTCTGTTAGGTCCACCTACCTTATAGAATGGCTTAATTGTGATATACCTTTGTTGACCTTGTTCCTCAATGATATGTCCATTGTTGCATAATTAAGGCATACCATATCATAACACCGAGTCAAAACTGCAGTGGCTTGATAAAATCAAATTGATTTCTGATTGATCTTACTGTCACAAAAAAAATATGATGGGTGTAGGTTCTATGAGGTAGCTTCTCCAAGCTGTGATTCAGTCATTAGCTGTGTAGAAAAAGAACATAGCAGGGCATGGTGGAACATACCTGTAAGTCCCAGTTACTTAGGAGGCTGAGGCAGGAGGATCACTTGAGTTCATGAGTTTAAAGCAACATGGGCAATGTAGGGTGACTCCACCTCAATAGGGTGAAGAAAAGAAGCATGGGGTATATTGTAGGTTAGATCTAAAATGCCCTGTTGTAAGTTTCTTTTGCTCAGAGGTGGTACTTTTGGAAGATGACTGGGTCACGGAGGTGCTGTACTTATCTGTAGATTAATCCATTGATGGGTTCATAGCCCAGTGTGCTGTTAGTAGGTGACACCTGTTCAGAAGAGCTGCTCACTGGGACATGAAAAGGAGGGATGTATTCTTCAGTTTCTTTCTTTCTTTCTATCTTTTTTTTTTTGGTACCAGGAATTGAACTCACAACCTTGCACTTGCCAGGCAGGCACTGTGCCTCTGAGCTATATCCCCAGCCCCAAGGAGGGATGTATTCTTGTTCTCAGATTTTTCCTTCCTTTTCTGCTTCCTGGATGCCATGTGTTAAGCAGCTTTCCTCTGTCACATTTTTTACCATGATTCTCCTGCCCTGGAGCTTGGAAATCTTGAACTGAATCCTCATAACCATGAGCCTAGATAAACCAATTCTTTAAATTGCAGATGTCAGGTACTTTTTTTAAAATGGGGCAGGTTTAGAAGTGACATATATTTCTTCTTTCATTGGTTAAACTCAGTCACTTGGCCAAGCCTGGGCCACATGGAAAGGATGCTGGGAAATGTCATGTAGATATTATGCATTTAATAAGAGGAGAAATTAAGTTTTGGTAGGCAGCTCATAGTCTCTAATTTTTAAATTAAGAAATCTAGAAATGAAAACATTTTGCTCTTTTCTAAAGTGAAAAAAATGCTGTTGTAAAAATGTAACCACAAATTTTTGACATTTCATACAGCTCATTTTCTTTCTTTCCTGTTTAAGTCTATGAATTTCAGAGGTGGAAGGGTATATAATTCCATTACCCTTTATGTATGTGTATAGCGTAAGGATATTTTTCTCAGAATAATTCAATCTCTCTTTGGGTTCTCTGTCATTTTCTCCTTGTTGCAGAAGGAATATCTAGTTGGAAAAACAGTGAGAGCTGTGTTTGAATGTTAAAAGACACAAATTCAGCAACTGTTGAGAATCCTGGGTTACTGTTGTTGGAGAAGATGCATTAGCTACTCCACAGAATATTTGTCTATGTTCTACATTCTTGGAGCACTTCAAAAGTTTTGATAATCCTAAAGAGAATAGAACTATTCTCAGGCTATATATTATACAGTTATAGCACCCTACAAAGGGTCTACCAGGCCATAACCTTGGGCTAGAAGAAAGGATGAGTCATAGTTGCATTATAATTCTTTTGGGTTCCTCTTCTATACAAAATGTTAAAGTTAGATTTTATGACTCTGCTGTCATATAGACAACTAATATTATATTAAAATATTTTGTTACCTAAAATTTCATTTTTTCTTATTTTAATAAGAATAGTACTGGATTTATAAAACTATTGTGGATGCTAGGCTCAATATACCTAGTAAACAAGGTCAGTGTGGGTTGGACTTACCCACCATCCCTATCGGAGAGGCTAAAAGTGAAAAATGTGTCTTAGAATTCATGATAGCCATAGATCATAGATAAGAGAACTTAGATTGTAAGAGAATGACTTATGGAGTCATTTGGTAGGTTAGTGGTAGACCCTGGACTACTCTTTCCTCACCTCGAGGCTTTGCCATTAAGCCATTTGTTGTTCTCTCACTCACACAGTCCATATTTTATAAAACCTGTTATGTTGTGCTCAGCAGACCATAGCATCCCATATCCTTCCTGATTTAGGGGTAGGTCAAGTATTATTATTCATTGATAGAGCAACTAAGAGAGAGGGGTCATGCATGGCATTTCTCCAGACTTAATCCTGCTATGGAGAACAAGATTGCAAGGCCTGCGCTACCACTTTCTGGCCCCAGTGCTCTCTAGACACTGGTGTGCTAGACAGTTTTTTAAAAAGATCTCGGATCGATTGGATAAGAAAATTATGGTACTTTTATATAATGGAATATTACTCAGCTGTAAAGAAAGATAAACTCGAGGCCTTTATATTTAAATGGTCACAACTAGAGACCATAGTCATAAGTGAAATAAATCAAACATACATGTGCAAGCACCGCATTGTGTCACTAGTGTAAAACTTGAAAGAGTTAATTTAAACTCGGAGGTATGATAGACACTGTGAAATGATAGGAAACCACTGAAGAGTAAAGGGCTTCTGGGATGTGGGAAAAGAGAAGGGAACGAAGGAGAAATTTTGTATGTATGTATATAAAGGATAGATAACATGGTTGTTCTTCTGTCTTCTATTTCTATGGTGAAAGAAACTGTCAATGAGTCTTTGGTTGACCAGTATTGCATGTTTATATCTGTTTTCATGAGAAGCCACTTTGAAGATATCAGTATGTAATACAACCACCATTGTTAATTCCCTACCACTTTGTTTGTAACTCTGTATTGTCGGTATTGTGCTTGTGATATGTTGTAAAATGTTGTATGTCTGTTAATGTTTCCCTCCTTTTATCTTTAAAATAAAAAAAAAATAAAAAAAAAAGATCTCGGATCATTATGACTTATGACTAGGTTTAGATTTATTCCATATGATCAACAAAATACCACGTAGAAGACATTCAGCACAGTCATTACCATCTGTTTACTTTAAAAACAGCTCGTATGGTTCAGTGGTGCATATGCACTGGGTACTATGCCATTCGTACCATTGTTTCTTCTATATTGTAGATGGGAAAACTGAGGCTTGGTAATTCCCCCAATTTGAGCTTTGGCTGCCTGACTCCAGTCCCCTTATTATTAATTGTTGAGCTCTTCTTTATCTCCTTTTATGGCTCTTTCCTACCACTTTCCTTTAGAAAATTTCCCCTTTTCAAGTTTTGACCTACAATAATGATAGGTATAAAAGGTTATTTAGCTGTCTCATCATTTCCCAAAACTCAGTCAGCATTTTTTCATCAGGACTAGTTGGACTAGTCAACATTTTTTCATCAGGACTGGTTAGAATTTCATTCACCACCTAAATCAGCAGGTCCTTGGTAACTGAAGAGATTAAGTTCATTTACCTGCTGTGGCTGCTTTTCAACTGGCCAAGTGGCCCACTGACTATCTTATCTCTGTCCCTGGGTAGCACAGCCTGTCATCCTGTTTCTTGAAACCACTGTGACTAATGATATTTTTGAAAGATGCAGTCTATTTCTATTTCTAATTCTAAGCTCATTTTTCAGGTAGTCAGGTGTTATGGTGAAGCTATGGATGTGTAAATACGTGCATGTCTATTTATAAGCTCACACAAAGGAGCCCGGAAAGGATTCATTCCAAAGTAGAAATAGACATTCTTCTTGGAGAAGGAAGTGGGAATGGAGGAGTTCCAATCTTTATGAGACACTTTTTCAGTGGACAATTGCTTGTTTAATTAAAGAAATTAAACACTAAGAAATATTGTATTATGAAGGAATGGATACAGTCTTGGGTAAAATCCTGTGGCCTCTCTGGGTTCCAGTTTTCTCATTTACAAAATGAGAAATTAAACGATCTCTGAGGGCCCTACCAAACCACTAATATCCCTTAATTCTTTCTGTTCAGTTTTATAAAGCACAGCCTGCATCAACAGGCAAATCATCAAGTGTAGGGGATTGCTGTAATTTACTTTTTAAGAGTAAATAAAATTATGGATTCATTTTTTTTCTGCTCCCAGAAGCTATGCAGCATTACATCCAGTTCATTATTTTATAGATACTTATGGAGCACAGGCTGTGGGGCAGAGAAAACTCTGGGTGCAGAGAATGGAGTATTAAATGAGAGATGAGGCTCATATACTTGTCAGAAAACCAATACAAAGATTAAAAAATTAGGCATTACAGATTATGATGACTGGTAAGAAAATGTGTAACATAACAACCACTGTTAATCCTTATTATTTTTTTTTTCTGAAACCCCGTATCATTCTTACTGTTTTTGCTTTGCTTTGTTTTTGTCTATGTTGTTGACATTTTGCTATTGTTTTCTTTTTCAATTCTCTTTAAAATAAAAAAAAAAAGAACAAAGGCATTTACAGACAGGGTACTGAGAGAAGCCTTTCTGAGGAGGGGATAAATAGATGATACCTAGAGGATGAGAGTGAGTAGTGTGCAATAGCTACAGGAGGGAGTGTGTGCAAAGTCCCAGAGGAAAAAAGGGACACTCACAGAAGAGAAGAGGTTGGTGAGGATTTGCATGAGGAGAGGAGGGGAAGATGACATGAGTGAAGTCGGAGAGCAGGCAGGGCCAAGTGCTGCGGACTGCAAGTCTAAGACTTTTTTAGATTTCACATTAAGGACAGAAGATGTAACTGAAAGGTAATTTAGGGGGAGATTGATGTGCTCTGATGAGGTCATCATCCCTGGAGATGAGGAGGTGTGGGAAGATTTCAGGTGTATTTTTGATGCTGAGCTGATGGATCTTAGCAATGGAGTAGATGAGGAGATTGGAGGTGAGAGAAGGAGGAATAAACAGTGTCATAGAACTAAAGGGTCACTTAATCAGAACTCTGCCAAGAAGCTGTAGTCAAGAATTCAGATCAAAGTGTTAATTTTATTTAGGCTCAGAGTTCCTGATTTATGCCAGGAGCTGGGGAGAAGGAAGGTGTAAGATAGGGCCCAGCCTCAAGGAGCTAATGAGCAGTTTTAGGAGGGAACATTTAAAAAACACCTTCAAATTCTTTTGCTGCTCCTCCCATTCAACTGTGCATCTATATCCCCTCCTCTTGAATCTAGGTCAGTGTGAGATTGCTTTCATCTATGTAATAGGGTGGAAGTGATGCATGTGCTGAGTGATACTGCTCATCCCAGAAGGACTAACTGAATGTATGCTTCACCCAAGGTAGAACTCGTGTTTGGAGCCTGAGTGTCCATTATCATCTGGAAACCACCATGCCATGGGCATCTTCAGCTTCTCTGGGATGCAGACTCGTCTCAATGCAGTCACCAGACAGAAAGGTAAACAATAGTTTCAAGCCTCCTGCTCTTTGTGGCTTCATATCAGAGAATATCAGATAGTGTGGAATGGCGAAATGCTATCCCCGCAATGCTCTGTCCACTTCTGGACACACAGAATCCTGTTTTGAGTTCCTAAGTGTTGGTGCAGCTGATTACAGTACAGTGTTGTAGCAATAGAACCTAGAGCAGCCATCTAGGTTGGCAGAGCCTTTGATTGGAAGATTTAGGAGGTTGGATTCTAATCATGGGTCAACCATATAATCATTCATTTTAGGTTTTGATTTTAAGCACAGATAGTTAAACCCTTAAGCTTCTGGGTGCTAACTTCCCTTGATACCAAGCTGAGCAATCTAGGAGGAAAGAAGGTGTTTACACTTTGACTCATGTACATAGTGGACTCTGGATGATTCTGTCATATACAGAAAAAGTTTTCCTGGGCAGCCATATTAAACTGCCTGGATTATCATGAGATGGTAGACTTGTCCTGTCTTCTGTTAATTTTTTTCGGGAATCTTGTGCTTTGGAAACAAATGTTGGAAGGCCATAGGAGTTCAAGCCTCTGTGCCAACAACTGGGTCTGTGATATAGGACAATTTGGCTCCTTCTTTTGGACTCAGTTCCTTATTTGTGAAACAATGATTTGGACAAAGGAAGAAATATTTACTTTTTTATTTGTTTGTTTTTGCATGACATCATGTTAAGGAAAAGTAAAATTATGAAATTTGGGAAGTATTTATTTTTCTTTCTCCAATTCAAAATAAAATGAATTTTGAGTACCAAAAACTGCTTAATTCCTTTGTTATAATAGCTAGCTTTTGTTAGATATGAGATCTAGAGTGCCAAGCATTGCTCTAACTGCTTTATGTGCTGTGTTCACTTTTTCAACACTTTCTGGTGGGTGTAATAATCCCCTTTCCATGAGATGAGAAGGCAGAGCTCCAGATAATTTAGTTAACTGCCCAATATTATCCTATTGTGAGGAGCTGAATGCAAGACTTCATATTTTTCACTTATAGCTCTTACGCTATTCTGGTTTCAGCTCTCATGTTTGAGATTTCATGGTACCCTTCTTCTTGAGGATTAACTTCCTCAGTGGTCTTGGAGAAGGGCTGTCACTCAGCAGAGTAAAGTCAGGTCTCCTTACCCTTGCTGGGTACCAGTTCCAACTCCTTCCACAAAATATCCAGGCCGAATGCAGGTGTGAAGCTTCACAACTCTGTGTCCTCATAACTCTGTGCCACTGAAGATGACAATGACAAATGTGGAGAGACCCTAGCCCAGAGAGTGTTTGAAGTGAATGTGAAATAGGAAGGGACTTTCTGAGCAACTGTCCAGAACACCTGTAATGCATGGTTAAGGTTTAGAGAACAACAGTCAGCATAATCAACAACAAGTTATTCTCAGAAATGTTTGCTTTGGTGGTTGTGTCCCTTCTGCTCCAGTAAGATTGCTTAAACTAGATCAACATGTCATGTAATAAACCATCCCACTCCTTCTCTGTCCTCTGACCAAAACTCAGGGTATATAAGTGTTGCAAGTGCTTTGCTTCGACATCTTTGTTCTTATGTCTTTGAGTTACAAATAAACGACTACTACAGTGTGTTGCTGTTTCCCTGAGGTTTCCTCATACAGAAAAGGCAGGCTTTCTGGGCCTCTCAGTGATTGAACTAAATCTCATCTCCAAGTAATATTTTTCATCCTCTGTACCTCCACAGTTCCACACTGCAACAGATGGAGGTGCCTGACAACCATGGACCTGTGCTCCATTTCCTAGACCACTTCCTCCACGCATTTGTTGCAAGATTGATGAGTTTTTACCAAGTGAACACCAAGATGACAACTCCTAATTAATGAACAGAACATAATAGACTGTTGCCTCTGACACTGGGTGTCTTAAGTCAATTTTCTAACCACTGGAATACAATACCCAACACCCACAGTTTAACTAAGAAGTGATTTCTTTTGGCTCACAGTTTCAGAGGTCTTGGTTCTTGCACAGCAAGCTCTAAGGCAAAAATAGCATGGTGAAAGAGTCTGGCAGAGGACAACTGCTCATATCATGGTGACCAGGATGCAGGGAGAGAAGTGAGGAGCCACAGAGGGAGATATATACTTTAAGATAATCCCCCAATGATCTGCCTCTTCTGGTAAGTCCCCACCTCCTAAAGCACATTCAGTTGAGGGTTCATCAGTGGACCAATCTACTGATGAACACAATGCCCCCATGACCCAACTATATTCTAAAATCTTCACCTCTGAACTCATGAGGCTTTTGAAGGACATTCTAGGTACCAACCATAACATTCTTCCCTTGACACCCAGAAGGATCATGTTCATCTCTTTATGCAAATGCATTTATTCCATCTTTAAGAGTTGGCCAAGTTTTAACAGTTCCAGCATTGTTGAAAAGGCCAAGTCCAAAGTCTATTCTGAGACTCAAGGCAAACTCTTAGCCATGAGCCTCTGTAAAAATAAAAAAGAAAGTTAAATACTACCGACATAAAATGGCACAGGCTGTGCATATTCTCATTTCAAAAGGACAAATAGGATAGTAAAATGAAATGGGGCCGAAGCAACACTAGAATCCAGCAGGGCAAACATTAAATCCTGTAGCTCTGCATACAGCACTTGGGGAAAGTTGTGAGAGGTGAGGTTTGGGCAGCCTTGCCTCTATAGGATTGTCAGTTGCAACCCTCATGGCCTCTGTCTTGGAGTTGCTTCACTCACTCCTTGTGGGTTTAGTCAGCTGATGTTCTATGTTCTTGCCTTTTATAACTCCCAAGGATTTCCACGGCACTTTCAGATTCCCGTACATCTTCACTCATACCTTCACAGGGACACATTGCCTGATCTCTCAGCCCTTCTACTGTAATTTTGGTGGAATCCTCTCTGATCCCACAACTCCTGTGTTCTGCATTTCCATAAAATAGCAACATGTCTGTGATACTAAGGTTTGTTTACAGTTTGCACAGTAGCCAGGTACCCTTGAATCATAGGTTAAGAAACTTCTGACTGCCTAGATGACTGCGTGCTGCAAAACAGACCCTGGGGAAACAACTTCCTAGGTAGTTCTTCTTGAGCAGTGGCTTGGGGTTTTCTCTTCAAAGAAAAGTCTTCTAAAATAGTGTACAACTGCCCTTTTAAATCCTCGAGCCAGTGAATGGTGTGGTCTTCTTGATTTCTGAGAGGCCCTTGAGGCATTTTCCTATTGTTCTGATGCAAAGCACTTGGCTTCTTTTTAATGCTAATCTTCTCAACCATTATGCTCTCCTCTACCTTAGTTTTGTAGGCACTTCCTTTCTGACAAATCTCCAAATTTTTCAAATCATTGAGCTCTAATCATTTGCTCTTTATTCTCGCTGTAGATCTGGCTAACAGCTACCAGAAGTATCCATGATACAGTCTGAACACTGGGCTGCCTCTAAATTTCCTGTGCCAGATTAGTTTGCTGCCCTTAACCTCAGTCTCCCACAAAGTCTCAACATGGTAAAATGTAGACAGGTTTTCTGCCAGAGTATAACAAACATGTCCAGGAGCTCAACTGTCAGTGAAATACTTCTTCCAAGACAAAATCTATTGGGCCTGGTCTTTATTGTTTGCATTTCTGTCAGCACTGTGTCTTCTGAGTTTTGATTAGAATCTCCCATCAAACTTGGCTTATATCATTCTAGGACTTCTCTAGTTGGCAACTCCAAACCTTTCCAAACTCCTCCCATAAGCCAGTTCCAAAAGCTTCTGAAATACATGATCAGATATATTCACAGCAGTGACTCCAGCTCCATTATTAGAACCTGTCTTAGTCAGTTTCCTCAGCACTAGGACACAATATTCAACTGTGGAGGACTGCCACGTTGCCTTCCCCCAGACCCAAGTGTGATCGTTCTTACTTGGAAGCTAGAGGCTACACCCACAAATGGGGAGAGGTTTAGTTCAGCTTGCAGTTTCAGAAGTCTTAGTTCTTTTATGGTTGGCTGGATCCAAGGCAGAATTATGTGATAGAAGAGCCTAGCAGAGGACAGATGCTACATCATGGTGGTCAGGAAACAGTGAGAGAATGGAGGAGCCAAGGAGAAAAATATACACTTTCAAGTGATGCCCCCAGTAAACTGCCTCTTCTGATGAAGTTCCCCCTTGCAGCAGCATGTTCAGCTATGGATTTATGAATGGGAGAGTATAGCAGATGAATACAGTGCCCTCATGATCCAGTTAACCCATGGGACTTTTAGGGGAACATTCTAGATCCAAACCATAACACTGGATAATACCTGAAATCCTTCAGCTTCATGGTTAGATGGTCAGGCTCTAGGGATTCTAAGACTGGATCCCAAGTTTGTACCTTTTACAATTTTCAATCTTGCTCAAGTTGCTCATTTTCTCTTTTGTTCTCAGTTTCTTCATTTATATGTGAAGATAATTGCAATCTCTTTTCAGCATAAGATTTTGTGAGGAGTAAATAGCAAGGTGATGTAAAATGGTTAGCATTTTAGTCATGAAATATGAGTCTGGTATCTTCCTTCTCATCTTGAAGATGAGGGAATTAGTGATTTTGGGATGTTCGAAGACTATACTTTTTGTGGGGTATAGTGAGAAGCTAGGCATCAACAGAATGGAGAGGAAGAATTCAAACTGTAGAAATTACAGTAACAGTGATACCATTTGACAACTAGTATGGCAAACTGGTGTTTACAAATCCTGTTATGTACACACACACACGCGCGCGCGCGCACACACACACACACACACACACACACAGAGTCTTAACTGATCCATCAAATGACCCTGGGGACTGAGGAAACCATGCTGCATGTTCACTGTTGAAGGCCATAAAAATGTTCATCTTGAAGGGTACAAGATGGGAGAAGGTAAGACTTCCTTCAGATTTCTGGGAAAGGAGGGATATTTTGGAAGTTAAATCAAGAACCAGTGGCTGCAAATATATGTTTGTTTTCATACTAAGTTTTAGGACACAGATACATGAGTCAGAGCAGAGTACATGTTGCCCCTATAAATAAGGAAGCGAAGAAGGGAGGGGAAGGGAAAGGGAAAAAATTGAAGAATCAAGATATATTATGAACAGGTATGAATTCCCTATGATGAATGTGATCATCATGCATATCAAAAGTGTGCAAAAAATTAATGAAAAAGGGGATTCAAAAGCCTGGAGCCAGTAGTGAGTATCCGTGTTCCTTCCTAGAAGAATGTAAACAAGAGGCCTGCGGCATATAGCGCCATCATGCCAAGTTCTCAAGCTATCTTAGTTGTGAGAGTCTGGGACTCTGTAAAATTGCACACAATTAATTCAACAGGTAGAAAGTGTTAACTCTGAGTCTTGATCACCAGCAATCTTTCTCCCTGCACCTTCATTATAAGATTACAGCAGCTGGAAGACCTTTCTGTGGGTTAGAGTAGTGAGTCTGGTCTGCCTCCAGCCTTGAATCCAAATATGCTTCTTGTCAGCTTCCATTGTGCTGGGTGAACATGGGTGAGGCTTGGGCAGAGAGGCCAATGTCAAAAAGCCAGGGACAGTGTGAAATGAGATATTCAGCAGAATGCCAGCCAGCAGAACAGGAGCAAGTGGCAGGGTGGATGAGCAGAGAGCAAATGGAATCACACCTTCAGGTGAGAGGACTATGCTGGGTGGGGTGCAGAGGAGGGGGGGCAGGGAAGGCCAAAAGCAAAGGAAATGAAGCTGCTGGCTCTTGACTTGGCTGTGGGAAGAAGAGTTTCTGCAGATTTGACCAATTAGTAAGATTTGATTTTCTGTGAGGAGCCCGATAAAAGTCCATGTAGAGAATTTGAAAGCACATGTCCTAAGATATAGTCCTTGAATTGAGTCATTCATTATTAATTCATTAAGGTATTGAGTACTGAATATGTGCTACACTTGGTGAGGTGATAGAGTGGTACTGTTTCTGGGGCTGTAGTTAAAAGTCCTGGGTTGGCCTTGGGCATACCATAAAATCCCTCTGAGCCTTAGTAACTCTCTGTGAAATGGACATATTAATGCCAACTTTATGCCCTTAGAAGGTTATTTGAGGTTATAATGAGGCCACAAGAATGGAAAATAGTTTGCAAACAGGCCCTGCAGCAACTTTTTGTAGATATGGGAGAACTGAGAAAATGATAAATAATTGTTGTTGAAAATTCATATCTCTGAAAAATGTTCCAGAAACTATTATATAAGGTAACTTTTCCCTATTGTTAGTGAAAATTCAGCATTTATCATTGTGCCAGGTTGGGATAAAGGAAAATCCAGCTGACTTTAAAACCCAAGCCTGGCTTGCCCGGTTGGCAGTTCTGTGACACAGGGCAGGTTAGTCTCTCTGAGTATCACAAGTGCAAACACAGATAACACGCCTCTGCTGTGGGCCCTGAAAGAGCAGTATATGTGATACTGTCATTAGACAAAAGCCTGACTTGTAGAAATTCCTCTGAACCACCCAACTGAGACCGCATGGTGACCCAATAGTCAAAGCATCTGAAGCTCTTCTGGTTAATTCTCTTAATGCATTTTTCACCACAGTACAGGGGATGGGGTATTTACTAGGGGGACTGGCAACAGTATCTTTATTTGCATGTTGTTCAGAGGAATGCAAAAACCTCTTGGTTAACTCCTCAAGAATATTCATTGCAATCATCTGGAGAGCTCTTCTTAAGACATCCTGGTGAACAGAAATTTCCTACCTTCTTATTTTTCTAGTGATGGCAACAAAAATATCTTTCCTGTCAAATTACCTTTTAGCTTGACTCTGAAAACCGTATTAGTTTTTTTTCTTCCCACTGTTTTTGCTTGTATGTTTCTTTATAGGGCTAACTCTTGGCCCATTGCTTCCTCAAGTTAGCTGATGCATGTTTTCATTTTTTTCTCAGCCTAAAGGTTACTGATCACACCACTCAGCGACCCTCTGGCATGCTCTGTTGAGAGAGGGTAGAGATTGTGAGTTAGGATGTTATCATTTCAGTTCCTACCTCACATACTGTTGCTTACGTGACTTTGAGCAAGTCTCTTGATCTTCTTAAGCCTCAGATTTTCATTTAGAAAATGGGAATAATAATATCTATCCACTGTTTATGACATTACTAATAATAAGGCAGAACATAGTTGTGGAATAGCTTACTGGGTGCAGAATTCTGTGGCAATGTGAAGATTCTTGTTTCAGAGCAGCTATGACTCTCAGAGAATCCAATAGAGTGACACTGTGAGTGGAATTTAATGTATAAATCAACATAGGATGTAAATTTTTCAGGAACTTCAGGAAGCACTAAATTACAGTTTGGCCTTGTTGGCTCCTGTGTTAATGCAATTTGCCTCTACCATTTTTTTCTCTTTATATATTCTAGTTTACCTCTACAACCTTTTCCATGTCTTCATGGAATTGCTGGAGTTAGTTCTTTCATCAAAAGAAACACAGCTAATGCGAAGTGAGTATCTAGCTGCTGGTGTATCTAGCTGCTGTTGCTACAGAAAGAAATAAATATGAACAATAACAGTTCCCTTCCTCTTCCTGAAATGATTTAAAAGGAGAGCAGTGGGTGGGGGAGAAAGACAAAGAAAAAGAGAAAGAGAGAGAAAGAGAAAGAGAAAGAGAAAGAGAATGAGAAAGAAAGAGAGAGAAATGTTGGGGGACCTTCTGTTAATACACTGTATTTCAAAGGATGAAGGAAATAAAATCTTATGGGCAGAAAGGAGCCCCTTTGAGGACTTATTTGGTCTTTCTTAACATCAGCTCTTTTTTAGAGGGTTTTCAATTATTTATGAGTTAACACTCACAGTACTCCAGGGGGACAGGTTAGCAGGAGAGCACTCCCTCCTCACCCCGGCAGCACTGGAGAAAATGAAGGCTGAGAGAAATCAGAAAGTAACATCAGCACCTCAATATATGCAAATGGATTTCTAAGGAAAAAATTTGAATTTGGATAAATCTGTTTAAAACCAGTTGCTCGGTAGAGATACCTGGTTAATGTTTGAATCCTGACTTTCTTTTCCTGAATCAGTTATATGGTTCATAGCTGGTTACTGGTTCATAAATTAGAATCCCCTTTGTTTGTTAGATTTGGAAATACAGCCCAGAGTAGCTCAGGCATGCCACTGGAAAATCTGATTAAGGCTGGCCTGTCCAATGACTGGGGTAGAACTCTTTCCCTCCATCGTGTATCCTGATTTTGTTTTCTCTTGCTATAGAAAGAGTTTCTCTATACAATTCAGAAGACACCCTTGGGTAGTTTTTGCTTAAATTCAAAGGTAAGGACCCTCTTTCACTCAAGGTCCAGATTTAAAACTCCAGGGAAAAATTCTAATACACTCAAATTGAGTCATATGATGTGGTGTGGTCAGTTGTTGTGGCCGGGGCAAAACGAACATAATTGCCTGGACCAGGGGCATAGGCAGGACAGCATATTAAGACTGACACTACAGACAGGATCACATGGTTGGAGAGTAGCAGGAGCAGCTCCTTGAAGGGTAGTATGCCAGACTGCCAAAATCCACAACGTATATGCATTGGCTTTTAAAAATTATTTTCCAGTGTGTGAGAAATTAGTATCTATATCATTACTAAATGGATTCTAACCAATTCATTAAGCTGAGTACTCAATCAAATTAACAGGTTTTTTTTTTTTTATTCCTCCCTGAATGAATTTGTGTGTGAATGCAAGACTTTTAGATCACAACACATTTTTTGAAAGAAAAATCAAAACTATTTTTTTCTGATTAGGTTTCAAAGCAAAATAGAGAAAAGGAGAATGCTTTATTCATATAAAACATCTATGTAATTATGTTTTTTTCCCTCAAAGTCACTTTATCCTCCTGGTGGTGCTCAGATTACTTCTTAATCTTTCATCTCAAAGCCTGTGCACATCTGACTTCAGACTTCTCTTTGTAATAACTAATTTCAATGGTTTTTCATGACTACTTTTTAGATGTGTACATCGAAACAACGGCTGCCTTGTAAGGTGTAAAATGTAAAAGGCAAATGTAACATTTGCCTCTAATATCTTGTCAGTTTTTCATTCTGAATTCTCTCCTTACCTCCCTGCATGCTTTATCCTCCCAATGACTATGATTCCTATCAGACACTTTTATCATGAAAACATCTTGTAGCAGGCATGTCAGCCCAGTTTGACATTGTCAGATAAGTCTGGGTTAGTAACAGCATTTACAAGAAACTTATCAAACTGGAGAAAGTGCTCTGTCCGGAACATGAAATTGTGAGGATATGGTATGGAAAGGTAATAATCCTGAAGTTTTCTCATCTAGGCACTTACTTTCTATTTAGATTTGAGACTAGACATATTTTTCTTTATGTTTTATGATACTGAGGATTGAATCCAGGCATTCATCTTGAGTTCTATCCCCAGCCCATTTTTAATGTAGTTTTTATTTTGAGGTAAGTTCCCATTAAACCACCAAATTCCTCAGTCTGAGCTTAAACTTGTGGTCCTTCTGCCTCAGCTTCCCAGAGTGCTGAGGTTACAAGACTTAGTTGTAATTTTCAGCTGCCTCTCTGTAAAATATCTTCCCCAGGACATGGCCAGTTTATCCAGATACACAAAACTAATGCAATAAAGAAAGATGAAAAGCCAGACTGAGTTGCAGAATTGTCTGAATGCAAGGAGACCTCTTTGCTGCTACATACACAATGCCAAGGAGCTACCTTTTCGTAAGTCTGACTATAGCCAGAAGCTAATGTGGCTTTGGTCTAGTCACTTATACTCCAGGGCCTCAATTTCACTTGGAAGAAATAGTTTGATAAAATAATGATTAAATAATTTCCCAGGTCCCTTCCAACTCTTACAAGCCTCATTCATTTATTTAAAACATGTATCAAGCAAAACTGCTAGTGTTTTTTTCTCAATGATTTGTGACCAGGAGATTGGACCATGCATATGAGTATGTTCAACAAATAGGATGGTAATGTATATAGCTATGAATATCCCCCACACAGTTCCTTTAGCTTAGCATTTATGGAGCTTGAGTATTGTTTTCTTTGTTGGCAATTCAGCCTTACTGTGGGGGAAAGTCCAAATACATATATGTAGAGTCCTTACATACATGCAAGGAACACCTGCCACCTCTACCTGGTACCTATATTGTTATCAACATTTCTTATGGGCCAAAGAGCCTATAGTGCTTCAGGAACTGAGGAGAGTATTCTAACATAGCAAAGATAGTGAACATATTGCAAGGAAGCTGCTCTGTTTCATTGTGTAGTCATGATTTGATCTATGAATCCATCCATCATGGCTCCCATTTATTGAACATATACTGGGCTCAGAATCCTTCTTACTACAGCGCCTACCAGTTTTCTATCTGGTGATGTCCTTGCATGTTCAACCAAGTACCATCTTAGCCTTTTTGGCAGCATCCTTCTGGGCTTTTTACTGCAAACTACCATGTCAACAGATGACATCCTTTGATCTGTTATGGGAATTTCTTAATTGTTGCTTAAGGTGTATGTGTAATCTAGGTGGCTAGTTCTCCTTTCTTTCTTTCTTTTTTTTTTTTTTTTCTGGTACTGGGAATCAAACTCACGACCTTGCGCTTGCCAGGCAGGCACTGTGTTGCTGAGCCAAATCCCCAGCCTCCTAGTTCTCCTTTCATGCTTGAGCCTCAGGTTGCACAAAATCAGGACATTAATCCTGCCTCAGGGAGATGTTTCCATGAGGATTAAACAAAAAGAGTGGTGATAAATGTCTCGCATAGTGCCTAGCACATAGTAAATTACTAAAATACATTAGTTTTTTTTTTTTTTTTTTTTTTCTAAATGTAGTAACTGATACACGAATGAATTTCTTCCTCATATTTAAAACTTTCATCTGCTCCCTATATAGTGATGTGTTCAGTATCGGCTCTCCATGCCCAGCCCAGACTCTCTTTGGCCACTGTGGTGCCAGCTACACTGGGTATTTGCTCTTTCCCAAGGAAACCCTGCCACTTCCTGCCTTCATGTCTTGGATTATTTTGTTCCCTTTTCTTTTAAAGCTTGGTGGTGCATCTCTGGCTCTGTAATGACTGTGAAACTCTCAAGACAAAACACAAATTTTAACCTCCTTCCCTAATTCCCCAGGCAGAAATGATCTCCAACTCCTTTGGATGCCACTGGCTTTTCCGCTCTACCTACTTCATTCATCAAGTCATTGAGCAATAATGTTAACTGAGGGTTGTTATGTGCTTGGCATTGTGGTAGAGTCAGACAAGGTCACTGGTCTTGTGAGTGGGTGTTCTGGGAAGGGGAGATGCATAATAAGAGAGTAAACAAGATATTTTTAGATGGTGATGAGTAACACGAGAGAGAATGACTTCAGAGCTACTTTACAGATAGAGTAGAGAGAGAGCACTGTTCCAGGTAGATGACATTCTGAGTTAAGATACAGATGACAAGGAGCCAGCCTCATGGAAATCTGGGTGAAAAGGTTTCATGCTAAGATAGCAAGCATAAGGGCTGAAGTGGGACTAGCTGTGGCATGGTTGAGGAATGGCCTGGAAGCCAGAGTAGGTGGAAAACAGTGATCAAGGAGAGAGTTATGGATTGTCCTGTGGTTAGAGTCCCTTTTATGGATACACAGTGATGGTAGGTATGTGGAAGATGACCCAAACACTTTGCCTTTTTTCCCACCTTGCATTAACTGCCTTTGAATTTATGTTGTATTTAATGATGTTTTGTGTCTTATTTCCTGTCAACTGTCTGAGAGACAAGACTATCATTTGTTTGTCGTTCATTTTTTATAACATCTACCTGCAGACATAGATGGGTGTGTGTGCTAGAAGGCTGGTTATCTTATTCTGGGGTAAAAATGACACTTATCTAGTCTTTTTGAGGAAGGTGGGGGTTACCAGTAGGTCTGTAAACTGGTTTTGGGTGCAGAGTTACCTGCCAAAAACAAAGCAAGGAGACTGGGCCAAAAATAAGTTGCATCTGTAGGAGGAGCCTCCTTCTGTCTCCTAAGCTGCACTGTCAGCTTTATTTGCCTGGTTAAATACCAAGCCTTGCCTTCTCTGGGCTGTCTAGTTGATGCTATGGGATAAACCCTTCTCACCGCAGCTCACTTCCTTAAACTCAACTCCTTGTTTGCCTAAATTCATGTAACTGTTCATTCTCTCTGACAGTTCAGTGGCTGTCGGGTCCCTGTCTCTTTTCTATTCAGCTTTGTTTCGTAATGATTCACACCCAACGTGCTGTCAGGATGCTATAATTATATGTTAGTTTCTCAACCTTGGCACTATTGACATCATGGGCAGGGTCATTCTTTGTTGTAGGGGGGCTTGTTTGTGCACTGGAATATGGTCAGCAGCACCCTTGATCTCTGCCCACTAACTTCCAGTAGCACCTGTTACCCTAGCTGTGAAAACCCAAAATGTATTACCAAATGCCTTCTTGGGATTAAAGCGCCTCTGACTGAGAACCAGTGATGCAGAGCTACAACTGAGAGGACCTCAGAAATTGCTCCGTGTATCCTCATTCCCTTATTTCACAAATGAGGACATCGAGGCCTAGAGTGGTCAAGTGAGTTGTCCAGCGTTGCACAGCAATTGGTAGTAATGCAGGTAACAGACATCGTATCCTTTAAATCTCACTCTGGTGCTCTTCTTTTGTCTTTCTTTTTGCATGGTGACACTCAAAGTGGAAAGGCAGAATGAATTAGAATTTAGGCCAAGCTATTCATCGGCCACATGACCTTGAGTTCTGAGCCTGCATTTCCTCTTATGAGGGTAACACTCTCACCATCGCAGGGTTGCAATCGCCACCCTGCATGTTTGTTCTGAGGACTAACTGCGACGCATTTGAAACTCTAGCATCGTACCTACTATGCAGTTAGCATGGAGCAAATGCTGGCTCCTGTTCCTTAGTGCTCTATAAGAGTGGCAAAGGCAGTACTGAGGAGGAGTGGTTAGAGCTGTCACCACAAGATGAGGCTGATGGACAGTGCCTTCCAGTGAACTACGTTAAAAATTCAAGTGGTGCAAGTGGGTTTGGTGTCTATAATGGAATCAGCCACATAGTTTTCCAGCTTGGAAAATAACTGGCTGTGTCCAAGTCTGACTCATTTGACAGAGTTGTTTTCTTCTTCTCCTGAGGAGACCACTCTCCGATGATTATCTTACCTCCACGGTCTGGTGTCTCTCCTTTTTCCTAGTAGAATGTTACGCGCTTATGAACATGCCTAAAGGTGAAGGAGCATTTAGAGCTTAAGTCAGAGACTTCTTCTTGTGGCAGATGTATGTAATTTTTTCTCCTTTTGTACCAGGAAGTTTTATTTGTTTTTGGTGCTGGGAATGGAACTCAGGCTTTGGTGCATGCTAGGCAAGCAGTCTATCACTGAGCTAACCCACAGCAAAGGCCACGTATATTTGCTATCCTGTGTTTCCCTGTCCATCCCAGATTCTTACTTATTGGGAATTCAGGATAGGCCTCATGAGATATTCTTCAGAGGTCTAGTACTGGCCAGCTGCCATTCCTTGATCTTGATTTAAGGTGTGTTATGTACATATGCCAAGTCCCTGAAAGGAAGATAATCATTGCATACTGCAAACATGTACTGATATAAATAAATAAATCATACTAAAAAGAAGGAACCCAGTTCCCTTGTTCTGTGGACAGCCTTATAATGTGGGATATGCACAGCAGAAAGGGATGGGGAAAAGCATACCAAACAGTGGACTGATCTCCGGAAAACTGTTTTGTGTTTGTCTGGTTGTGAACAGATATTGCTCATGTAGCAGTATGTAATTTTCAAAGTTTTCATGAATGCTTTGAAAATCCAATTTTAGTTCCACCCTGGTCACACGTTCTAGTCAGATGGGAGTTTGGAACAAAAGAACCCAAAGCACAACAACAACAACAATATTATTATTATTGCTTGTATGTCATTTCAGACCAGCTAGATCTAGAGATGCATCTTGGACACTAGTGACTTTAGAATTGCCCTAGGTGATTCTAGCATGTGAATGAGAATCACTACCTATCTGAAACAAGATATCCCATGTCTTGAATGAGTGGAATGAGGCACAGGATGGTACATTTGTTTTTGTAGTATGTCTTGAAAGGCAGAGCTTGGCGACAAGCCAGGAATAGACACCCTAGTTATTTCCATTGTAGTTTCTCTGCCTATCATGTGTCTTTGAGGAAGAAACTTATGCAAAATCTCAACTTCTCTGTAAAGTAGGCTGTGGACAGAGCCCTTTCCCTCATAGAAATTCTTTCCTATAGAGCACATATGTATTTGGTAAGGTACAAACTCATCGTCTTATCTATTATTTAAGATAAGACCATTCTGATGTTACTTCCATGAAGGATAGTCAAGACCTCTTCTGTAGGGTCTTCCTAATCCCATTTTAGTGTCTATCAGGGTGTTACTGACCAAATAACCAGAAGAATGGGTGTATAACAGATGCAGGAAACCTTCCCTGGATGACTTTGAATTCTTTAGCCCCTATTTCCATCTGCTTGGAACACAGAGGACATCAAGCTAATGGTCTTGTGGATTCTAGGAATCTGGACGGAATGGACAATCACAGAATATTTATTTCAACTTGCACAACTGCAGCATCTCTTTGACAAAGACTTGTTCTAACTCCAGGAGTAGCCGAATTTTAATAAGGGGTTTCTTTGGCCTTTAGTTGAACCTAAGTCCATTGCTCTGTAACTCACAGAACTGATCTTAGACTTTCTCACACAGAAAATGATACCTCCTTTCCCTCATGATGGATGGACCTGAGGACTCTTGCTGAACTCCTTCTTCATGGGGCCTGGTTTTTGACTCCTTCTTTAATCTGCTGGCTGATCTCTGTTTTAAAAGTTTTTTTTTTACAACCCTGTCTGGATAAGGATAAATGGGTTTTCCACAAGGAATCAAAGGCGTAACTTTAACCTTTCTATTTTCAGTTACTTTGGTCTGACAGGCAGGTAGAGAACTACTTTCCTGACAATCACTCACCATAACCTGGTTAACAGTGAGATGGGCAGTTAGGGATGTAAAGGCTGTGGATTTAGGCAGACATAATTCAGAACGTGGCTCTGTCATGCAACTGTGAGCAAGCTATGTACTTTGGTGAAATCTCACATGCCTCATCTGTAAGGCTCTACTCTGAGGGTCAGTTTCATGATGTGGAAAGAATGAAATGTGTTTACATAGTCAGTGCTCAATACTGGGGCAGCTGTGCCAGTGTAAGCATTGTGATCTCTGTCTAAACTACTTGACAATAATGCAACAGAGACCATTTTCTCTGCCTGTATGTTAAAATTAAGTACTTGTTTACCCTGGACATCTAGAGGGTGCCAGGTAGGTGTAAATAATGACTAGAACTTTGCACAAGTTTGCTAATTTTTCCCTTTTCTCCTATCCCTTTTCTATCACAGCAGTTGCTACTCTTTAGAACCTCCTTTAGTTGGATTTTTTGATCCTCGCTAATATATGTGACCATTAATCAAATTTGTCAACTTTATTGGGTTAAGAAATGGTTTGTAAAATAGAAAAGCACACTCCCTGGGTATGTCTGGATTGGTCACAGGGTCCTGACCTTGAATACCAATAGGTCGCTATCTATTTCTCCCCATGTCTTCAACTGAACAACTTTGATGTGCCATGTGCTTCTGTCATAATATTTCTGCTTCGGAGCCAGCAAAACATCACAGACTGAGCCCCCTGAACTGTGAGCCAAGTGAAAACTCTCCTTTAAATTGTGTATCAGATATTGTGTCCCAGTGATAGGAAAGCTGACCAAAAATATGTGCCAAAAGTATTTCCCTTATGGGGAAATAGTGGATGTTGTTCTTTATCATAAGTATCTAAGTGTCAACAAAATCAAAGTCTTTTAGAGAAAGCCCACCTAACTTGAGGGAAAGGGAAGGTTTAGACAAGAACAAGGGTCTTACGGTTTGAGGGCCAAGATTATATTTTTATAAGAATGGTCTAGGTTTGTTTCTTGCTGTGACTGTGCATATCACAGATATCGCTGGACCCAGCTTGGAACTATCCGGGAGACATTCCCTGTGAACCATCCAGTTTCCTAGAGATACTGAGAGGGCCACATACCAAATCCAGCTATTTATGAGACTGACTGTGGGCTGCAAATGCTAAATACCATTCTTTGCCTTCTAAAATATCCCATCTAGATGAATAATTCATCGTGTTCCAGTCCACTCATAACGACTTGAGAGCTGTTTGTGAGTTTGGAACAGTGGTCACCATTATGGTCAGTCTTAAGCTCAGCGATAAGAAAATAGCAATCTCTAGAGCCCTGGCTTCAGAAATGGCACAAAAATGGAATGAACAAAAATGGAAAGTAGATAATGGATCCACAGTGATTTAATTCTCGGTGATATTTTCATTTTATGCAAATACCAAAAGAAAAAAAAAACCCTGGCTATTTGAAAGAAAAACAGGAACCAAAAAATATTTAGTGTTTGATCAAGCAAGAATCCTTTCACACTTCTGCCAAGGGAGTTAAAACAAATATAGGTGTTAAATAAAAGGCCCAGGTACCAAAGAGCAAAATTTAATGAAAGCCAGAACTGTTAAGTATGGATTCCTGTTGAGAAAAATGTCAATCTCTTTCAGAGTTTTCCCATTGCTCTATTTTTAAGAAAAGTGTAGTAAAAATACATAATACAAGTTAACTTTTTTCTTGCTTTTGTTTTCCCTTCACCCATCCATTGATGAAAAGTATCTTCTGCCAGAGTCTTGGACCCCCAAATAGCATAGACCCTCATTTCTAACACAGCAGAGTCTCTCTCTATCAGATCATGTTGCTGGTAGGCTCAGCACTGGAGAGCCTCTTACCAGGCCAAAGGCAAAAGGTCTTTGATGCATGTTGATGGTAGAGGTTATTTCCAACTCTTCCAAAATGCAGACTCCCTAATGGTGGGTCATGTTAGGTTCTACACTGGTAGGCTAAGGGCTGAGAAAAGTCTGGTGTGAGAGTAGAGGGTTGGGAAGACACTAGTTGGCAGTAACAAAAAGTGATAATCCATCTTGAGGGTGCTGCTTCATGTACCACGCCCACATCAACATGTACAAAACTGAACAACATTTTGGTTGTAAGGGTGAAGAGTTGGTTGTAAAATGATCCTTTGCTGTGGTTGATGAAAGGAGGAAAGGAGAGACATGGAGATGGTGGGTATTCACTCAAAGAATCCACAGAGGAAGCCAATCATACTGCATCTAACTCTAGGTAGACTCCAAAACATTTTGCTCTCCACTCGCTAATGGTAATCTCTAGCAGAGAAGATTGGATAGAGGTGGTCAGGGAACAAGCCAGATTATGGTTATGAATAAAAGCTAATGACACATGGCACGCACTAAATCATGCACCTAGGAGAGTGGCTGCTGGAGAGCTGGAAGCCAATTGCACCAAGAATGAGAGTTGGGGTCTCCGAGAAAGCTCTGTGCCAGGGACTCCCACTTCCAATCAAAGTTTCAGCCTGGGCTTTTCTCCATGAACCTGGTCACTTCTCTAGTCTTGCTGTACTTTAGCTTTGTACTTGCAGTCACAGGTGCGTTCCTTCTGATCGCCGAAAGGCAATGTCCTCATTCTATCTTAGCCAGAGGAAGAACAGCCTCTGCGGGTTAGAGGTTGTGGTCAAGGACATCAGAGTCTCCAAGTGTCCTTATCAATTCAATCCATTTCCCTATCCCTTTTCAAATAATTCAGCCTTGGGCATCTTTGTTCCCAAAGATGACAGAACATTAGCTGACCACATGGTACAACAGTACTCCGTGTTCACATAACAACCCAAGTTCTCTGCATCAGCACAACCCAAAACTTCATATTTGGGCTCCCAAACCTAGGACAGGGCACATCATGGAAAGCTGTATTGCTTTTAGGCTTTGATGAGGCATCCTCTTCCACAATTCTTCCATTGCCTTTCTTTCACAGTTTGCTTGCATAGCATTTCTCTTACATTAGAGGCTCCACAGAGAAAGAGAGTCTACTTCACAAGGGGGTTCCTGCTCATTGTCAAGCAAAGGAAAATCAAGAATCAGGAGTGATATCTCCCTGGCTGTCAGCTCTTCCCGAGCCTCTGCTTGCTTCAGGAGACCAACTGACTTTTAGCCGCCACAGCGCCTTTGAGCATGAACATAGCAGAATACACTTCTCAGGGCTGAGGTTGACTGTGAAGAAATACACCATACCCTCTCTGGCCTATGGGGTATCTCTTGCACATCAGAGGAAGCTTATTCTGAGCAGCAATAACTTCAAGAGTCCTCCTCTGACCACCTATGTGCCCTTACTTTCTCCACCACCCCTGTTCTGAGTCGCTTTTCAAGTGGGTTCTTCACTAAATCGATGCTTAAGCAGTGATCCATCCGGGAAAAGCAGCCCAATTCTCCAACAGTGTCTGTCTCCATCCAAGGTTTGGGGCCAAGGAGTGGAGGGCAACACGGACAGCCCCAGGGTGAATTAGTTTTAAAGGTTGCCATTTTCCTTTTCTTGCTTGCAAGGTGGAATGAATCTTGAATCTTCAATCTGAAAACTGAAGAGGGGCGGGTGGGAGTTGGGAAGGATAAGGAAGGAGAAGCAAGGGGCCTAACAGAACCTGCAAACCATGGATATTAGTATGAAAAAAATTGCACACACTAAGACACATTAACAACTGAATTAAAAGAAAAAGGTCCGGTTTCTTCATTAGTGTTCTAGTGACTCCATTTTCAGACACAGCCTTCATTAGACAGGTTTACTGTCCTCTTATTGTAGTACATTGTTATTGATCATCCTCGCTTAGCAAACATAGAGGGGTGAAAGAACATCAAAAAAAGAAAAGGGACAGGAAAGTGGTTTTTTTTTTTTTTTTTTTTAATTCTCCAGGAAAATCTGTTGAATTGTCCTCCTTGTGGTTGTGGTGGTTGGTGGTGGTGGCGTCTCACTTCGTTGTTTTTGGCACTGAAGGGTTTGGGGTGGGGCTGGGGGAGCCTGAGCCTGCTCCCCGCGGGTTTTCCGTCTGCTCCAGTTATAATCCCGTGGCTCCCAAGGGCATCCCTGAACTGTGGCTCATGCAGGGAATGGACTGCATGGACTTGGGGAAGTCATGCGTGACTACCCGGCCATTCTCTCCACTGCCGCTGCCACTGGCTGCTGCTCCGCTGTTTCGGGGGAGGGTCGATGTCCGTATGGCTTCGTTGATGGATTGCTGTGGGATCAAACAGAAACCCTTTTCAGGAGGACAGGGGGTTCTTCCCCAGGTCCTTGGCATTGAATGACAGGGGAATGGGTCAAGAGTGGACTTAAAATATAAAAGCTCTTCTCTCTGTGCAACCCCTTTCCTATTCTAAAATGCTAGTCTTGACTTCCCATGAAGGTGCAGAATTCTTGAGTTGACTCTGGACAGGCCTTATCCCCTCGCTGGGCATTGGGTTTAAAGTTTAATATGTGCCCAGGACTGGGTAAGCACTAAGGTCCTTTCTTGTTCTTATACTCTGTGCTTCTTTGCTATTATTAATGATGATAAATAAAGCAGTACAAGGAAGTTAGAAAAGCTCCTGGGAGCAGAGTTTAGGAAATCTGAGTTATGGTTTTGGTTTTGACTGCAATTTATCTGTCAGTTGTTATCTGGGTATCTTGATTTTCTGGCTATCTTCAGACTAATTTTTCAAGTCAATGCCTGAAAACTGCTTTGAAATATTAAAAAAAAACGTAGAATGTGTTATTGTTAGGCTCAAGTTAAAAAAAAAAAACCCTCCAATATTCCTTAGGGAAATGCCATTCTACCTTTGGTAGTATGTGCCAAGGGCATGCGGAACTTGACTTAACAGGTGCTAAGACAAGTCTTAGGACAATATTCAAAATGTAATTACAAAGGGGCATGTGATAAAGAATAGGAAAATGCATTTGCAAGGTTATTATCTGGATGTATTCGCCTCCAGCATGTATTACCTACAGCTTTAGAATGGCACATCAGATCAATGCCACAACTTTGTGATTTCTAGAACGTTTGAGTTCCTACATTTGAAGAGGATTCCAAGGATCACCATAGAATCACATGAGTTAAGTGGAATATTCAAGACCACCAAGTAGGTCTAGAAGCATATCCTATTAGACAAGAGGAAGGGTTCTGTTCAGAGTTCCTTTGGAGAAAGAAAATTTATGACATGAAATCCAATGTTTTCCTAACTCTCACTCTCCACAAAGAGACAAACAGTTTTTGAGGCAGGGTTTGGCTTCTTGGTACAAATCAACGCAAAGGAGAAGTCTGTATGGATTGAGAAGTTTTCTTCTCTAAAACAGACCAGACCCATTCCTCAAGGGTTATTCTGTCCTTGCCTCTTTCTTGCAGTTTTCCTAGACTATACCAGCCCACTGCACAGATGCCCCTCTCATAAATGCTCACATATTTCACATTCTCTTGTACTGGGCCTGCTTCAGCTATGTAAGTTCTGTCTTCTTTGAGAGCTAACTGTCTGGCAGAGGGCAAGGGCCAAGTCTTCTCCATCCTTGGCTGTCCCCAAGGTGACTGGCCTACAGTTCAATACTTAATATACTCTTGAATTTGTCTAAGAAAAAGTCAGGAACCTAAGAGAATATGCAAAACGCCTGGGGCATGTTCTCCTTTGCATATTTCCATGATTCTTGTCATCCAGAGAAGCCAGTCAACCTTCTGTGGCCAGACGAAGATAAACGGGGAAGTTTTGACCTAATTTTTTTCCTGCTATCTTTTTATTGCTGGAAATCCTGACGATGTTTGAAAATGTTCTTTCTTTTTTAAAATCCATGATTCAGACAGATTTACCCCATACGATACTCTGCCCACACTGGTTCTGTCTCCTCAAACCTTGAGACTTGATTTATTTACATTTTTCCTTGGTAGCTCTCCACTGAGGAGGAGGTGTGACCTGGACTGCATTCTCTTAAGTCAAAGGCCAAATAAATACCAGTGTGATGCTACATGGGGAAAATGTGAATGAAAACAGGAAGCATTAGTGGTTACTTATTCTCACTTAAAAATAAAGTTGAAATGAACATAACATTTTATTTGTATGGGTGAGAGATATGGAGCTTTCTATAGTTTGGCTTGGAGTATCTATCCATGATTTTTCTTTTTTACATTCCATTAATTAAAGTAAAAACTTAAAGTTACAAATATCACCTTGGACTTTGTCCCCCAAATGCTCACAGACTCCTATAGTATTTCACTGAAACTGGTGGGATATCATGGATTTACCTTAAAGGATAAAAGGATAAGATGAATGGCACAGTCACCTTGGGTGCTTAGCAAAGTCTTAAATAACTTCACTGGGTATGTAGCTAAAACCCACCGCAGTTATGCCACTAGAACTGATTCTCAAGGAAACTGGAAGCTGCTTAGAGGTCCATGACTTCATTCTTCTATTATAGGTGGGTACTGGCTTCTTACTGCATTCCTTTCTAATATGATTATGGAATCTCAGGAAAAGAGATAGAGTCAAAATTTTGTGACTCCTACTCCTTCCCATACCGACTTAATAGCTATGGTGTGTGGCTTGGGTATCTGAGGTTTTGAAAGCTTCTCAGGAGGTTCTGAAATGCAGGAGAGGTTGTTTCCCCTCTGCTCCCATAACTTCTCCCATTCACTTTACAGAGAAATTGACTAATGAATATAACTGACTTGTTTAAGGTAACAGTCGTCTGACCTATTGACACAGTAGATGAACTTCTAAATGAGGTCCTTCTTATCCCCTACAGATAAGCTTTCATTCGATGACATAATTCCTGCCCTTGCCTGTGAGAAATAAGTTTCTTCCTTGTCCCTTCTTGGCATGCCAGCCAATCTTAGAGTTCATCTGTATCGTTACTGTTTTGAAACTGATAAAAAAGGGTTTGTGAAAAGTCCAACTTTAAAACCCCTCAAATTGGCTCTTCAGAGACTCATTTCTCTAACAGCGATTACATCTTAACTTCTTGTTTTGCTAAGAAAACTTTCCAGTCTCTGCATGTCATAGGATAGCCTAATAAAAGTTCAAACCTGAGCAATGACCTCATCCAGGGACCTCATCCAGGCACCTCATCCAGGCACCCCTGCAGAGAACGAGTGACCACCTCTTGTGGGGGATGTTACCCCTCTCTTGTCAAGTCTCTCAGCTGCTCATTAATCCCAGGAAAATGTGCAAGCCTCCAATTACTGTTGCTTAAGCTCGCCTTATGTTAGTGTGGCCACATATAATTGTGAAAGGTCGGTGGCTCTCGAGGGAGTGGGAGAGGCTGAGGATTATTTCCCTTTAGGAGTAAGCTGGTTAATAATAAAGACCCTGGGTATCCTTAATTTCAGCTAAAAAAAAGATATTTTGTTCCACTTTTTTGGAAGAGGAGGAATGCAGGGGATCTGAGACTTCACTGCATTCAGAATGGGTCCTAGGTTATATATGTTTGGTACCATATGGCAAATGAAAGTATGCTCAAGTGCTGTGGTCTGCTCAAAGCCCCTCTCCGCATCCCCAGCTCTCACATGCTACCTATCTTCCCCAGTCTGTCTGTCTGCGTCCTAGTCTCTGGCTTGCTTCCCGTTTCTTGACAAGAGTTCTAGTGTTTGGGTCTCTGACTCTTGTGCATCCTTTGCTGGCAACTGTCTTCTCCAGGTTAATTCCTTTCAGGCTTTAAGTCTGTTAACCATTACCTTCTTAGGGATGCTAATCTGACGGCTCTACTCACATCTGGCCCTCAACACAGGACTCTGCATTTTAATTGGTAGCACTGGGCATTATCTCCACAATACTCACTGAGCAGGTAAGTGTTTGCTTATTTTCTGTTTTCCCCATCAAGCTGTCAGCTTACTGAGAAGAGAAGCTGTGTCTGCTGTGCCCTCATCTCCATTGCTGAGCATACAGTGGTGCTTGGTATAGTTTTGTGGGGTGTCTTCTCCCCCACCCCATGACATCTGTGTGTTCTGCTCATCCACATATCAATAGGAGAACTCAAGGATGCAAAGCAAGAGACTATGGTATGCACAGAAGTTCACCTCAACAACCAGATCAGGAAAATCTAAAGACAGGGATGCATTTTATTTGTCTTTGTGACTCTCACTGGGGCTAGGACTTGAGCGATACATGGCAAGTGCTCAAAAATGATCACCTGCCATGTGGTTGGAGCAAGAAAGAGATTTAGGAGGAGTGGCTTGGCTACCGGGCTTTGTGGAGGCCATGCTGAATGTCTAATTCCTGTGGTTTCAGCTCCTAGCTTGTGTGACCTTGCTAGAACAAGCTACATAGCTCCTGTGATATGTTTCCTCAGCCTTAGACTTGCAAATAATACATTAGATGATTAATAAAAATGAATAGAAAGCACTTTAAACTGAAAGTTACTAAAAATGTTCCTGTTTCTATTTCTTTCCTTCCTCTCGTCTGCCTTTCTCCCTTATGCATACTTTTGCTTTCTTCTTTTCCTCATCTGCTTGAAGAGGAAAGGGCTCTTTAAACACTGTTGAGATCTGGGAGCCTGAGTCTGAAGTAGTTTAGGGACTCAAGACCTGAAAAGTTGGCCAAATACTGTGATCAAGGAGAGGGAAGAGGAGAGATTCTTTGCCAAAGGTGCTTGTCACCATCAATCCACATCTCCGTGCGATATTGGGGCTGCACATCTGAGAAGAGTTAATTGCTTTTAGAGAAGGCAAAGCACAGAATAATAGAGAGAAATGCAAAGCTCGAAAGTTGGAGAAACAAGTGGAATGCATTCTACTTATCTCTTTTGGATAAGAGAGCAATTGATGGAGCTTCAGAAATTAAGGGCTGGCTTGATTAATAAAGAAAATACCTTTTCTGCTGTTGGAAGATAGAAAAATTCTATTAGGAGCTTTAGTGAGTTGTGCAGCAGTCATGCCAGTCAACGGAATTAATTATAGAAGATTGTGGTAGAAGGTCTTGAATTAATGATTTCAAGAGACCTGATGCTTTCTGAGAAATTTAACATCTCCATTACAAAGGAAAGGGTGAGACTATCTCCAAGAAGCTATGCTATGACTAGTGGCCTCTTCTAAGGACTCTAATCTTAACTTGAATGCTGTGACTTCAGTAGTGAAGGTCCACACTATCCCAGTTTTAAGAAGTTGCTAGTCTTTAGTCACCCTGGTCCCAGCCACCCGGCACTGGTTAGTGGGAGTCACAATAATCCCAGAGGAAGGAATGGGCATCCAGGAGGTTCCCTGCCCAGTAGATGCCTGATCTCATCACATTTTATGAGCTCAAAAGATGGGGCCAAAACTATCTTGGAGGAACTTGTTTATACTCCCTCAGCTGGGTGGTTTGGGTAATAGTACTTGCTTAACCTAAGAGCAATTTGGTTAGGTTGCTTGCTTTTTCTCTTCATTTAAGAGGGTTTTTCTCCTCTGGAAACAATTCCACATGAATTGCACTAATATTTACCCTAGTTGTGTGGGATGACCCAAAAGAAATCAGACACAATTTGTGACAGTTATAGTCTGCATAGTTCAGAAAAAACCCCTAACACATGAAATTAGGGTCAATAAAGGGAAAGTTTCAAGGAGGATGCAGCTGTCCTCTAATAGTAATTATTATCATAAATGCTAGTTATCATTATTTTTATTTCTTTAGGACCTACTGTGGCGTAGGCATTTGGCCAAGCTCTTTATATCCATTGTTTCATCTAATCTTCATAGCAATTATTATTTCCCACCACTGCCCCTATTTTATTTTAGAAAATGAGGATCAGAGAGTTACTAAAACTTTTCAAGATAACAGAGTTAAGAAATGGAAGAGATGGGATTGACATTCAGCCTTGCGAGCTTGTTTCTTGGACCACTAGGCTGCACTGTGTACTGGGGAACAACGGGAGGGGGCACCCATGATTTGGACTCTGGTTTGAGTCCCAGGGAAGGTTTTTGTGGGGGTCGTCAAAGTTGTAGCTCATCTAGGTCTCATTCTGGCCCCTTCTTTGCCCTGGAGCAGTGTTCCTCCCTTGGAGGGTAAGACAGGAGAATCTTTAGGCTTATATTTTAGATGGAATAGGCAAAGAAGGCTTTGTTTAGGTTTTAGAAGCCCTTGCTTTGTCTAGCCAAGTTCTTTGGAGTTCTACACTGGAGTTAGGGTTTGAATCCAATGACTCTGCTATGATTTGTCTTTTTCGAGAAGACCAGAGGTAGGAGAGTTGGTCACATGTAGGACTAAGATGTTCTTAGGTTTTCTGACAAAATACCAGTATGTTTTTGCACTATAATTGTTCCTTGTTATTACATCTTAGGGAAGTTACCTTTTAAATGGGCCCTATGGATAGGAGACAGGATGTGGAATCTGCTTGCATAAAGGCACATACGAGAGAATCAGGTAGTGCATAGCTGGAACATGCAGGAGGTGAAGAAAGCAGATTTCTGGCGGTGGGTGGGTGGGTCAGGACAGATCAGCTGGTGTCATAACATGGAAATGCTGTACACCAGGACATTAGGTCTCTTTTTTTCTGCCCCCTTTTCCCTTGGTTACAGAACTGACTACAGAGTTTGCAAACAGAGGATGCCCAAAGATGACTTCTACGAGGGTGATCCTGGGTGTCTGTGTAGGACAGATGCCCAAGGCGCAGAGGGCTGACAAGAGGCTGTGTTTGCGATTCTGCAGTATGGATGCTGTACTTGGAAGCAATTATATGTTGAAGTGTAGGATTCTTTGGGCCCACCTGAGGGAAGCAAATCCTACCACGTCTTGCTAGTCTAGTCAATTCAGCATAATAGTCCAGATCAATAAGACATCCTTGGCATGTGGCCTTGAGTGACTACACTTTCTTTCCCTCCTTGGTCTCAATCCCACTTGTGCTTTTAATTTCCACTGCTTCTTGTTTCTCTAAATTCCTATGGGCCTTCCTGTCTAGCCACAGGGGGCCTCAATGAGTAATTTTTGGAGACTCAGTCTTTGTTGAAGTTTAAAGATGTCCAAGGTCACAGATAACCCCTCATTCTTCTGTGCTTCCTCATAATACCTTGACCATGATGTTCACCTTGTGACTTTCCATAAGTATTTTTTTTTTACTGAGGCTAAATGACTGAGAGGATTACTTAATCCAAACTTGAAGATTACTTAATCCAAATTCCCTCTGGATGCTTTAATTGATATCCTTCCCAAGAATTATTTACCATGTACTTCTATGCCTCCAGAGATTGGGAGCTTGCTACTTATAGTTCAAGCCACCTTTGGTTAGCTCTATAGGAAAAGTGGATTTTGCACGTTGTGTTAATATCTATTGTCTATTACTATTGTCTATTACTTGCTGTTATTAATTTTGTTGTATACTTGGGACTCCATAAAACTAATCTTTCTTCCCCAACCTGGAAAGTTCTCGTATTTTTGTTGACAGCCCTTAAATGCCTCATAGTCGTTCCCTCCTCCACTTGCTGTCACTTACGCTTGGTGTGGTCTGGAGCCACCTAACTAACCTGCTTACTGTTCTCTATGCGTGCTCCTTTTTTGCCAATGTCTAACTCACAATTTGGAGGTTAAGAAAATGCTCGATACACTGAGCATGGTAAGATCAGTACCGAGGAGAGAGGCAACATACCCTTTCCTATTTTGGGAGATATACTCCCTTTGACACACTTCAGAAAGATCAGTGGCTTTGTCTTTTTTTTTTCATTGTCTGAGTCTTGCTAAATTGCCCAGGCTGGCCTTGAATTTGCAATCCTGCCTCTGCCTCCCGATATGCTGGGATTATAGGTCAGCATTTGTAGTAATCATTCTTGCCTTGTTGTGCTGATTGTCCACTCAATCTTTAACCTTTAATCTCACCAACCTCATGTGGTTTTTTTTTTTTTTGGTACGGGGAATTGAACTTATGACCTTGTGTTTGCCAGGCAAGTGCTGTGCTGTTGAGCTAAATCCCTAGCCCCCTCACCAACCTCATCTGATGCAGATGTTACCCTGAGCCCTGTGTTTTCCCAACATACCCCATCTCCCTTCCTTTCTCATGACTGACTCTGTCCCTCTCATTTTCTTTCTAGCAGCTTTCAGCTCCCTGTCTTGACCTCGCTTCAACCACTGCCCACCCTTTCTAGCCAAGAGGTTCTCAGGAACCCCAGCTGTATCACAGAACAGGTTAGAAAAAAGGCCTGGGAAGACGATGCCACCTTCATCCGCTTGGATTCACTACGGGATTTGTAGCAGAACTCGATTAAGGCAACCAGCATAGCTAGTCCAAGTCCTCCGATCAGGATGTAGAACACGCCTGCCACATTGCTGAGGCTCAGAGCACTCGTCTTGTCCTAGGAAGAGGAGGGAAAGGAGGGGGTGGGGGAAAGAATAAAGTGAGTTAAGAGGCTAAAACCCATCCAGCCAATAGCATGTTTACAGACATACACTCAACCCCTCACCCTCTTTAACATTCAGAATAGTTGAAAAGGCTTTGCGCTCATTGGCTGAGAGTTAAACATTCCCCAGGAAAAAATGTACATGTGTATATAATAATTTTCTAAGCATTCTGGGTTGTGTTGCATTTATAATTCCATCTCTCCTCTCTTCGATGCCTTTTCTAGGGTGAGAGATGCTGTAAGAAACTCAGGGCAGCTTCTATCACGATCTGAACCTTGAGCTCACCTATTCTTTCAGAAAACTGTGTCCCTTCCTTTTTGATTCAGAGTCTGCCCCTCATCCCTGCTGTTGCTCAGCCGCACAATAGCCCTGTGCATTGTTTATGTTTCCAAGCGTTTTTCTGAGGGCTGGCACTTACAAGGAACTTTCCTCTGGATGTGCATTTGGTTTCAATTTAACAAGACAGTTATTATACACATAATAAAGATCAAGTGATATGCACCTTTAGCTTGATGCTCTAAATCCTGTTTGAGGGGGGAAAACTGGGGGGCTTGGATTAGTAGGGAGGCAATGAGAGAGAAAAATGGCTCAATTAAGTCCTAATAATTATACTTAATTAGTGTCATTTTTTTCTGCTGGAGGAGGTTGCTGCTAAACACTGTAGGCAGACACAGATCTCGGTGGCTGAATTTAGAAATCTCTGTTGCCTATGTAATTGATCTTGTATCAGCTTTGAAGGAAAAGAGTCACAGAGCAAGATGTTTACTTCCTAGAAGTTTGGAAAATAAGAAAGAACAGAACTCAGCCTACAGAACCTGAGGAAGGCTACTGGTCTGTTCGATCATCCCTGAGTTCTGTCATGTCCAGTGGGATTCCAAAGTGGGTGAATGAGGATAATACCGTCTCAAGAGGTGAGAACAACCAACTGAACTGTGGGCCTGGGTCACAAAGAGGGAGGCACTGCTCAACCAAATCCTTGACATAGGCAAAGGAAATGTTTACGTCTTGGAAGAATACGTATTTCCAGATGTCATGTAAGCCTCAACACCTTTGTTAATGTTTATTGCTTGTTCAGGTACAACAAATGTCTCATTAGGTGAAATCCAAATGCACGTCTCACATGGCACAGATATCCATCATTGTTGGCTAATAGGTGGCACTAGATGGGATGTATGGCTTTTGCACTCTGTGTGTTGCTCTTTAGTGGGGTATATAGGTGAGCCTCACAGTGGTGGACTGTGTGACCTTAGAACCTCTTAGACATCTGTTAGAATCTGGGCACATAGAAAGGAATTTATTTACAAAGTCAGTGGCCTTTGTACTTGTTCTACTTGGTGCATTGTACAGGATTCAGCAGGGTGAGCTTAGGGAATACAGCTGGCAAATAGCAGCAGGTCTTCCACCCCAGAAGCAGCAGAGCTAAAGGATTATCTAAGGCTCACCTCCTTGGCAGTTTCCTGTATTGCTAAGGCAGATAGCTCTTGAATATAGGTTATACTTGGCAAGGTATAGCCTAGCTTTGAAAGCAGAGGAAATGATTATTCAAAGGATTCAGAGAGGTGAAATTTCTCCTGTTCTGATAGAGTGGTCTTATAGGAGAAATATGTAAAAATGAGTTTAGAACTTGGTTCAAGTGTTGTCTGCATAAGTAAATTCCCACCTCACCCAAAATATCTCCCTGTTTGTTTTCGAGGAGGTATGTAATTCTGAGGAGGAGAGTAATTTAAAGTCCTTGGAGACTTGGAGTTCCTATGAAAGTCTCCTATTAGAACAGGGGCAGGGATGGGGTAGGAAGCATCTTAATGTATCATCTGCTCAAGTCCAGCAAAGAGTGGTTGATAGTAATGTTCAGATAGAGTGGATGGGAAAGGTGGTAGACAAGAAGACCTAGAAGCTACTGACTTCCAAAGATGATCATCTTTTTTTAGCACTTGATCTTAGCCAAAAGGCTGAGAAGCAATAATCAGTCTTTTTCAGTAGCTGCACACCTTTCCTCTTTGGTCACCAAAGCTATTTTCTTCTTCATAGTTTTCCCCAAGGCAACCTTGGTTGTAGATGGCTTTCAAAGATAGTGGAGTGGTGGACATCTTTTTCTGTTATTGTCTTCAAAATTCCCTGTGAAGGTATCTGCCTGTCTTGCTGTCGAAGATGGAATCTTCATTTCTTGTACAGTATATCTGAGAAAGAAGTAAGGCTGATCTTCATATGGAAGTGGGCCAAAGAAGCATATTCTATACAACTGCTGAATGAGACAGGTCCAATGACAGAACAATTGATTGTTCCTGGAGGGGAACAGCATCCCTTACCTCTGAAGGAGTCTTTGGCCCAGGCTGATGGTTGTGTGCTTGCACACATATGTGTATACATGTGACATATTCCATACAAAGAGGACAGCTAGATGGCATGGAAATTCCACCCACTGAAGGACATAGATTGTCACTGATCCTTATTTATGCTGACACAATTCTATTGTAGCCAGGGTGAGGAAAGACTTCAGGAATGAATGGGTGACTTGGGCTCCATCATCACCAAAGCCTGACTGAACCCAACTGACTAAACCTAGCATCATTTTAAATAGTGTAGGATGAAGGGCTAGTATTGGTGTGGTCTTAGCTTAGATAGGTGAGTTTACATTTAGAGAGGGTTTTGTGACTCTCTTATGTGTGCCATTAAGCTTTTGATAACATCAGATTTAGATCTTGCTAAGGAGGCTTGAGCTCTTCTGTGCAGTTTCCAGTTACTCACTCTTCCTGACTCACTCAGTTGAAATAGAATGGGCCATCCAGTAGCAGGTACAAAATCGCTTTTACTTGAGGACCAGAGTGTCCTTATAAGAGCAGGCTTCCTGGTGGTCTTGTATATAACCTGCAGTGTTCATGGTTTATAGGCTGTGACTTGGGAAAGGCAAAGTCAGTCTTCTGATCTCTCCTTGGGAAGACCCCATTTTCTTCCCATCCTATAGCAGCTGCACTCCCCCAAACCAGGCAGCTTGTTGGTGGGAGTGAAAAAGTCACATCTTGTCTCCTGCCAGGAGCAGGGAAAGAGAGTGACAGTACTGAAAAGAGTGACAAGTGAAAAGAAAAATAAAGATCCCATCTTTTAGAATCGTTGGGCTTGTTGCTATGGTTACTTGGCCCCCTTTCATCTGTTCTCCTTAACCTGTTGTCTTGATTTGCCATCTCCCTCATATGGAAGGGAGAATTTCCCCCATATTTCTCCTTGCTCTTCCCACATACGGGTGGACTGTCCTAGAATCCTTCTGTGTTTCTCAGTCAACATCCCTTCCGAGAATGTTCAAGATTTCCAAGACTTGCCTGGATCAAGTCTTCATCAGTAGGACTGAGTCAGTCTGAAGCAGAGGGGCTGGAAGCTTTGTTTACAACAAGAGGAGAAGGTTCTGTGGGAAAGCTGAGGTCACTGGACATGAGACCAGTCCTTCCCAGTGCCTGAAAATCTCAGCCAAATTTGAGTGTCTCCAACTGGAATTCCATACGTTTTCTAATCTGCTGACAACTGGATTTTTTGGAGACTGCCTGTGAACTTTCTACAGACTGTTGGATTTGTAACCAAACTTTACCTTTTGGGGCTATGCAGAAAAGTCCAACCTACTGTGGTCACTGCTATTGCTCAGTTCATTTTATTCCTTTCCAAACTTTATTTTTGGCCTAAAAACTATTTCCTTGAGTGATCAACTGTTTCCTGGGAAATGGAGGCTGAGTGGTTTGGCTGGGCTCACTCACTAGCTAAGACAAAAATTGGAAAGCTACCAAGAGGTAGGTTTGACTAATCTAAAAGTAAGACCTTTCAAGTAAGTAGAATGCACCGCCATAGGTAGTGGCTGAGTTTCTCAATCATAGAACTATTCAGGAAGAAGCTGACATGATCATAAGGTATTCAAACCCTGGATACAGAGTTGGACCAAGCGACCTTTAACATTCATCCCAAACCCAAGAGATCTGAGGTATCTAAGGAATTCCTCAAGGGCCTAGGATCACGCCATGAATAAATTCTCCTTAGAGATTAACTCCTTGAGGGGGTGCAAAAAAGAAACTCGTGTTAATTGGCAACTTTTGCTGTTCCATTTCCAAACTAGGCCAGATCCCTAGCCTGCATATTTTCCCCAAGAGCACACAGGATGAGAATTGGCCCATTGTACTAATAATTGGCAAGGCAAATACCGTGCAAGTGATGGTTGTGGGGGCGGCTCTTAGCAGTGTGAGCTCAGGGACCGGCTGCTGTACAATGCACCACAGAACATCCTGACTCACAACAAAATCGCAGCAGAGAACTCAGGGAGACAATATGGAGTGTGGAGAGGATCTCAAGGCCTGGCTGAAGCTGAGGTCTCTTTCAAAGCAGGAGGATTTTTTCCAGAAACAGAGGCCCTAGTCTGAGGGTAGAGTGGGTGTCTCTGTGAGGAGCCCTCAGTGTGTGCTGAGTACCTACTTGGACTGTGCATCGGAGGGGAAGGGCCTTGGGTGTCTGGAAAATCAAGCCTGCTCTCCTCACAGGTGTTTGTGGGTTATGTCCCAGAAGAAAAAACTTTCTTCCTGTCTGGTCCCTTTTCCTGGGGAAGTGATGAGGATTTAGGATGTCTGGCTTAGGGGCTGTGGGTGGGATTGAGTGGCTCAGCGTTCAATCTCTGAGAGTAACTGCTGTACGTTGGAAGTGTCATCTGGAAGCCCACGTAACTCCCAGCGGATTCACCTCAAAGGCAGTGGTCGTTTCTAGGCTGCTGCCTGCTCTGCCTTGCAGAGATCAGGAACCTTCCCCCTGAGTAGGAGTCTGGAGGGGCAAGAAGACTCCACTGTTTGGGGGAGAAGGAGTGATCTTTGCAAATGTTTGTTTTAAGGGCTTTCTTTCTCTATCCATATCCTTCCAGTGCTACCTTCCTGGGGAACTCTAGTCCAAGAGCATTCAGCAAGTAGGGGAGGAAAATCCCAGCTCCTTCAATGTGGCCAGTGCTCTTTTCCTGATGGGGGTTAAGGATGGATCTTTGCACACAATGTGAGCATGGACTTGGTGTTTGCAATCCTTTTGCCTTCCAGGCCTGGGTGAGGGTAGGGGTGAGTTGTGAGTCAATTTAGAGCAGATGGAGTCACTCTGCTGGCGGGGGGCAGTGTGGCATGAGAAAAGGGGCAGCAGAGAGGCAGGGAGCCCCAGCAGAGTACTTGCTCAGGTTTGTCACCAAGTCACTGGTGGTCTTGGGAAAGTTGCTCAGTGACTATTGCCTACCTTTAGATGGTATAGGAGAGGGCATTAGATTATACATAGAACTAAATAAATATTGGCCTCTCAATGAGGGCATTTCCCCTTCTTAGTGCTCTTCCATTCTTTCTGATTGAGCCAACACATGAGTCTCTGTTTGGTGCTGGCTGGTGTGTCTTTAAGACTTCTCTATCATGTATCCTCTCCCTTTTGTAAGGAGCACAGGTCTCAGTGACAACAATAGCTACAATTTAATTACTGTGCTGTCATTATATTTATTGTTATGGCTGCTTTCAATTTTTTTTTGCAAGAAGTACTTATTTTCTATGAGCAAATGCAACCACTGTTTATAGGAAGGAAGTCAAAGTAACGACGAAGGTAGTAGATTTAAAGGAACCGGTGGAACAAATGATAATATAAGAAATATGCAAATGCTTGAAGTGTTGCCAAGGAGGGATTAAGTCCTCTCTAGGTTCTCTTTCAACATTGAAGCCTGAGCTTTGTGATATAGGTAATGCTTTCAGAGCGTGAGACCTCTTCATTCTTAGTGCAAATTGACTCCTGTACTTGTACGGTGAACCCTCTTTGGAGGTTATTGGCCCTTGAATTTAAAAACCAACTGGTATCCTCAAAACAAGAGCAAGGGATCACACTAGATGTCTGATGCATGCCTTGCCAAAAATAGAACAACAAAAAAGAGAG
>NW_004955408.1:8166900-8206900 GCF_000276665.1 Chinchilla lanigera | reverse complement strand
TTGCTCTGTCCGTGTTACCTTATGTTTAGGCCAAATTTTTATTTAACTTCGCTGAAGCAGGTTTGCACACTACCACAAAGCCGTAATGGGATGAAGGGGAGTGATTCAGAGGAGCTCTTCCACAGTAAGCAGCAAGGGGCACTGACGGGAAGGCAAATGGGCCTTCCAACCCAGCCATGTCCCCTTGGCCTCTTGTCCTCATTTTTTATTATTATGGACTTTCAGATTCCCATGTCACCCTGATGTGGACTGCAGACATTTTTATTTCCATTGTTTTGTTATTTGTTTGTTTTTAAAAGAGCTAAACTTTGGCTATTTGGTGGTGCTAGTGTGATAAGATGCATGTTGATCCCTCCCTGGGAAACACTTTTGACTCTCAGGAACTCTGTTTACTACAACCATTACCTTTTATTTATGTTTGTCAATCGCTGGGCAGCTAACTAGACTGTGGCATATGGATCCCCAAAGGCAAAGGAGAGAGGCTCCAAATGCTGGTTCGCTGCCTGAAAAGGAGTTCGTATTTATGATTTCACTTACCCCACATTGTGAGTTTAAATGTGGCAATTTTCAAGCTGGGAAAACAATTTCCATTAACAGATGCTGGAAATGCACTCTTTAGTCTTTTAGATACCTTTATGGTCCAACCCCCTCCTTAGTCCCTCTCTCAAAAGAAAAAATGAAAACATCTCTGCACTTGAACAACCACATAAAGGGGAGTGATGGACCCTAGGAGGCTCAATGCTACATGGGCAGCCACTGCCTAGGCTCTGTAACCTTTCTCCTGGAGCTTTGACTCTGAAGGAAATGTAAATTGAACAGTGGGAGGCAGAGGAGGGTGAGCAGGCACAGGACAGGAAGGAAAAGAGAATGACTGGAAGGGAGAAAGTTGAGGTTCCCAAGAACTTACTTCTCATTTTTGCCATGGACTATGAGACCTCCCTTCTGTCTGCAAAAGGGCAAAGAAGTCTGTGTGTTCTGCTCTCAGACAGGATCCAGTTTGGGCTTAAGGGTGGGCAGAGGTGTTCAGAGACAGTTGAACAGTCCTCATGGAAAGATCTTCACAATGGCGAGTTGGGAGGAATGTATGTCCTATGTTAGTGGGCTTATGACCTTGCAATCAACTCACACAAGGGCTGTCTAAATTTCCCTTCCCTGAGAGTCTCTGGTCTTGACAATGATCCCTTACGCTACAATGAATGTTCTAGCTCATTGGTCTGTTGGCTGGATCTCTTCAAACAGATTGTCAATTCTCCAGAAAAGAGAAAATACTTTCTGTGTTTTTAGACCCCTCTTCACATTTAATACAAGGTGATCCATGAAATGTAGGAGTTTGAGTAGATTGTTTTTCTTTTGCTGTATGAATGGATGAATGAACAAATGCGTGGGTAAATTCTAACTGCAGCCTTACTTATGTATCTATAACTCAGCTAGCTGGCAAATGTAGGTATCTGAAAAAGCACTAACAGGTGAGCAAAGAAAAAATAATAAATTATGAGTGTGAAAACCAACTTAGGTGTGAGTTAAATGTTAACTACCATCTACGACATCCTCCTTTAGTAGAAGAACACTCTATGGATCAAAGAAGTAAGAAAAAAAAAAACATTTCAACAGGAAATGAAGTCCTTTAGGTCAGATAAGTTTAGATGCATTTAAATTTTTTTTTCCTCACTTCATCTCATGTTGGCGAGAACTTTATCTTGGGCAAACAGTGCCTTGCCTGAAGGCTGGGATTTGAAAGATGGTGTGCTGGAAAAACAAACATCTATGAGTTGGCCACATCAGGAGTCCAATTTTAGATTTTTACCAATCCTATATAGGAACAACTCATTATGAGTCAAAGTGGAGTGTTCACTTCTCTCTCCCAAGGCTCCAGGGGACTTCCCCAGGCTTCCCTTAACGTGGGGTTCAAATACGTCATTCACAGAAATGCACCCGGAGGACCAGCTTGGGTGGTACATGACTATTGTCATTGGTTTTTAAAGTTAGAATTTTGGGGAAAACTTTCCACATGGGTTACACTAGTTAGCAAACTAAGATCATCTTCCCAGTATAGAAATTACCACTTTTCCTGGTGGTAAATTATGAAGGGATTATATTGTATAAATCCTATAAATCCATTCCTGCTGCACTAGTAAATGGGAAGTTAAAGAAAAGAAAGAAAAGAGAAGAAAGAACGAGCCAGGCATCGTGGTACAAGCCTGTCATCCCAGCACTTTGGAAAGTTGAGGGAAGAGGATGGCAAGTTTGAGCCCTGTAACAACTTAGTGACACCCTGTCCCAAATGAAAAATAGCAAATAGGATCAGGATTACAGCTTAGTATGAAGGCTTTGGATACCGCAGAAGAAAAAGTTTGGCTGACTTAGGAAGAGTGCTTAATTTTTATTGAAAAAATTAAGGCAAACTAGTTGCACCACAAAAAGTTTTCTGAGGATAGGCGGGTGGGAGAGAATATGTAAGTGTTACTGTAAATTTCTTCCAGCTGTGCTAGTCTCTTGCCTGCCTGCAGTAGGCTCAGATTCTCTACCAGGGATCAGGGCCATTGTTAGGGGGCAGTTGTGCTGCATAAGGATCCCTCATACTGGGGATCGTCACGCCGATAGGCTAATCACAGCGGCCATCTGAGCTTTGCTGTTTTCATCTGGCAAACAGGACAATAGAAGTTCCACTCAGAGTTACTGAATGAACTATCAATGGGCTGTTTCATATAAGCAACTTAGATACTGTTAGTAACTAATAACAAGGTCATTGTCATTACCATACACTGAGTGCTTGGGTTCAAATCAGAAGCCCTAAATTTAAATCACAGCCTTGCTGCTTAGGGGGTGCCAATGGGCAACTGAATAAACATCTCTTAGTCTCAGATGCCCATTTGTGAAATAGAGATCACAATACATCCTGGGCCCCTAATAGAAGTTCAACAAGTATTTGTTAGTTCTTAGTTATCTAGGATTAGAGCCTTGGAATAGCAAAAGATGGCATAAAATATAGGCCGAGCCCTAGATTTTACCTAGATGTGATTTTATAGACAAAAGAAAAACTCCCCGAGATGACCTTGTTTCTTATTTTTTTCTTTCTCCTGAAAGTGGAAATCAGTCGCCTACTGTAGTTAATTAGGGATTCTTCATATAGTGTTGCTCATTAAGGTTAGTTTTACGCATGCTAAAGAAAAGTGAAAAATGATTAGGACGAGGTTTAGGTTCACAGGCGTAGTATGCTCATGGTATTTTTACATGTGTGCTATCGTGAGATGTATTAGAATCACACAAAGGGAGCTAAGTACCTTCCTTGTTTACTGTGGTCCCATACCCTTTGGAGTGTTGTGCTCAGTTCAAGGCAGTAGCTGCAAGGAATACTGACAAGCTAGGATATGTCTGGAGAATAATGGAAATGATGGGGATGAAAGTGGAGCTATCATATATGTAGAATGGTGCTCAAGAAGGTACGATATAGGGAAAATATAAGAACTGCCTTCTATTGTCAGAATGACTGACTTGTAGAAATTAGAACAAATTTATACAGGCAAAAGACAAGGGGGTATGTCTTAACTCAGCATGAAAAAGAAATGACAGAGCCAAGGAAAAATGGAATTGGCTATCTTAAGACACAGAAAGTGCCTTGAGAGGGAAGGCACTTAGTAAGAGAGCAGATGCTTATTTGTTGGGATTTTTATAGAAGGGCATTCTACATTGGGTGGGAGACTGTAGTATTTAGTCACAAACCCACTCTAGCAACCATGAATATCATGGAGTGAATGCTGTGCGCTAGTACCATAAAAGGTCTGAGGTAAAGCCTAATATATACGATAGACAAGTTCTTGTCCCAGTAAAATTTACAGTCTGACTGGAGAAATATAAGTAGAAATGCTAAGTGCTAGGCATTTAGAGGGTGAAGTGACAGAGGCTGTCAGAGGCGGTTAGGGGAAGTGGAGCTGAGGAGGAGACATTAAGCTGAGATTAGAGGGGTGGTGGAGAGTCTACATTTGGAAAAGAAGGAGTGGACTGGACAAAGAAAGACCATGCTCCCAGCAGAGGATGACCCACAGGAGGATGAGGTTGGAAAGGATGGTTGCAACTCTGCCTATCCCAGCAAGGATTTAGAGTTGTGTTTCAAAGGTGGAGATTCTGAGCCATGGAATGAAAAGGTATTTTTTATATTAATAAAGTTCACTTGGTGTGGGGAAAACAAAGGACTGAAGGGAGGCAAGTGGGGAGATATGGAGGTCAAATAAAAGGCGGGAAGGGGCCAGGCAATAGTTGACAGTGGGTTGGGAAGGGAAGAAGCTATAAATTCAGGATATATTTTAAGGTAGGGGAGACAGAACTGGCTGGTGGGTTGGCTCTGGGGATAAAGGAAAGAAAATATTTCAGCTGTTTTCTTCCCTGAGAATGTGGTAGATGGTGGAACCATTTGTGGAGAGAAGAGAAACTAAAAGATTTGAGAAAGGTCAAGAGGTAAGCTTTGGAGGCCTTAAATTTTAGATGCCCGTGACATATCCAAAAGAAGCCGTGTCAGTCTTCTGTCAAGATACTAATCCAGGGGGCTGGGGATTTAGCTCAGCGGCAAAAGCGCCTGCCTGGCAAGCGCAAGGTCGTGAGTTCGGTTCCCGGTACCGGAGAAAAACCAAAAAACAAAAAAACAAACAAGATACTAATCCAGAGGTCAAAGGAAATGGTGAGACTGGGGATAAGAAACTATCATTTGAATAAAAATAAGACCTATAAATATCATCAGCAAGAATTTTCATGAAGAGCAAGAAGAGTAAAGGCTATAGCAATTGTTGTATGGTTAAACAAATCTCTGATGGAACTTTTTTTGCCAAGACCCATGCTTGGCACTAAGCAGAACAAACATAAAGCAAGCAAACAAACTACGAAGGACCAGGCATGGATCCAGCTGGCAAAATTAGACTGGGAATCCCTAGGTGTACACAGATATTCAGCATAAGGAAGATGATGATCCCAGATCTTCAGAAAGTTCAGCCAGGCCTTTGCTCATGGATGTGGTGACAGGCCACATCCCCCAAGAGGACCAGCAAACCAAGGATACCCTCAAATACCTGAGCCCTGATCTTCAGCCACAAGAGCTCCTCAGTCTAGGGGAGCATTAAATAATTATTTTTGGAAATCTCAGGGAGAAAGGACTTGGAACTCTATAAATATAGTCTCCACCAAGTTCTTGTACATATTATGTTTCAATGTATCCATCTGTATGCTCTGAATTATCACACACTTGCAGGAAAATTAGTTTGGAAAGAGCAACTAAGTGAAGCATTTCAGATGGTTATAGTTGGGTCTCAATTTATGTAATGGTAAGGATGGGATACTGGGGTTCACTTATTCACATTTGTGTTCAAAATCTTGAAATCAGGCCGGGTGTAAATGACACATGCCTGTAATCCCAGCACTTGGGAGGCTGAGGAAGGAGGATCACCATGAGTTCAAGGCAAGCCAAGGCTACACAGTAAGACCCTGTCTCAAAAAACAAAAACAAAAGAAGAACTTTTAATTCAAGTGACAGAAGAGTGTTGGATGAAATTGCCTTTGGAATCTCATCCAGCTTGTATGGACATGCTTTGCTTCTCCTTCTCCAAAGTAGATTTGGTTTTAATCAGACCAGGCTGCTAGGCATCCTGTTTTCCTCCAAGCAGTCCTTCTCTGCTGGGTCCCATGTGTTGCTTCTTACTATTCTCTTTCACTTCTTCTGAGACTAGTGGCTCTGCGATGCCCCCATGTTTTCCCTGCACTTTGCACATTTCAGTTCCCACTGATCTTTCCCTTGCACCTACCAGTCAGTTCAATGCTCGCTACTTTTACGTGTGTATTAGCCTTAGTCTTCAACTTGTATTTATAAGGCCTTTGGAGTAAAGGATTGGTATCTTCAGGTCAACTCCCCAAATTATTTAAGTGTCAAGGACTGTGCAGGCACTCATAGGAATAAAGAGATAAACAACTTATGAGCCTCATCATTTAAGGATGTACAACCTAGTGTGGGTGGAAAAAAATTGATCAATAGTTCGAAAAAGATTGTAAATAGATTTTAAAATAAAGGTCTATGGAAACACCCAAAAAAGAAGATACATTCATTCCAAAAGAAGTTGGGAGTTAGAAAAGTGTCAGAGAGTGTTTCATGGAAACAGCAAAGTCAAATCGGAAGCCTAGAGTGTGGTCACAATAAGAGGACCTTCTGGGATATGAGGTTAGAACAGCTTCTAAATCTAAGTCATGATCATCCTTGAATGCCTGCCATAGAAAGAAGCTGACATTTACTATGAGCAAGAGGGATGCAGAAGGTTTCTGAGCAGGGAGAGGCCTCAGACAACAGCTTGGTTACACTCAGCAAAATGCAAATAATATGATCATTTGTAAGTAAATGCATATCAATTAACTGAAAAATATAATAGTGCCCGTGAGAAAAGTAGACAAAGTCAATAATTTTAATCCTGGAGTCAGGGATGATGGATATAGTAGGCTACTTCAAATAAAGTCGGTTTCATATGGAAACTTAGGGCTGGTTTTTGGAGCAAGAAGAATTAGATTTATTCTCTCTTCAGTGCCAAAGGACAGAATCAGATCATGGAGACAAAGCCACAGGGCACAACTTTATGCTCAAAATAATGGCCAACTTTGGAGCAGTTGGAGTTCCTTGGCCACTCCTGACTGCAAGGTGGTGGTCTGGGGGGACATTGTTGGAGGCCCACCTGTTTGTCAGTTATAACCTGGAGTAAATATGTGGGCCAGAAAAAAGTTGGAGTTCAATCAGTTGCTCCCCCAAAGCAGATCCAATGGGCAGAACCAAGTTATAATTAAGTTTTCACTCATGAATGAGGAAGTAAGGAAAGATAAGTTTTGTTGAGTGAGTTTTCAGGAAGCAGAATTTTTCTTTTAAAGGATAGTCTCATATATAATTGATTATTTTTTTCCTTCTTTTTTAGTGTTAACATATTCCTTCTTTGATTAGATGATATTTATGACAGATGGTATTTTTTGTTTTGTGTCTTATTAATGGCTTTCCTTGGCAGTATAAAATGTTGCCAAATGTCTACACTCTACCGTTTCTTTGGTACTGTAATGGTCCGTGATATTAGGAGAAGTGACTTCAAGAAAATCTCTGTCCACTCTAGGAAGGGAAGAGTAGCTATTGATAGGAGAGACCATTAAAGGTGAAGATTTCCTTGCAGTGGATTAAAAGTCAGTGCACAGTGAGCTTGGTCTTCTAACTCTTCCTTCTATGGGGCTTGAGAGTTCACGAGTTCAGTGTCTTCTTTTCCTAGTAAAGGTTGTGCCCCCTCCTTTCTTGCTTTGTGTTTCTGCCTGTGCTGAGCAGGCTTTAGCAGCACTCCCACATGGGCCTGTGGAGGGTGATTAAAGTACCTTTCTGAGGATTGAAGGAGAAATATTATTTGGGTGTGATTTTGTGCTAATTACCCAAGGCCAATCCAGAGTATTTTGCTGGAAGTGGGACCCAGAGCAGCAGCAAGAACCAGAGGTCACTTGCTCAAGAACCAAAGGTCATGGCCAAGAAAAGTGTAGTTGAATCTAGGACAGAATGGGTGTTTGTGAGCTTGGGGTCTCGACAGCACTGTCTTAGTCACTTCTGTGTTGGACAACGTTCTTAAAATCTCTTCCCATCTTCATTTAAGGCTATTGAGAAGCCACCAACTGGATGGAAAGCTCAGGGTTCATAGGACTCTGCTGACTTTGCTGCTTAGGGTGGTGGTAAAGTGTGAGAAGTTTAACAATGGCCATGCAGAAGGAAAGAGAGTTAGTGGGGCTCTGTTGGGAGCCTTGATTAAAATGCAGGCCTCCTAGGTTCCCTGAAGGAATACAGGTAGAACTGGCTTCTTTCCACTTGTGACCATTCCTCTTGAGCATGCTGAATCAACAGACAGTTCTGTGATCCACAGAGGAGGGATGTTGGCCAGGCAGTGAGTCAACCGAAAGACAGGCTTTGCCTTTGGCTTTGGATTCTACAAACTACACATAGAAATTGGATTTTTTTTTTAAAAGGAAAAACCGTATATAGAATACTCTGGGTGGAGGACAAAAGGTGAAGGCCTGATTTGAGTATCTCACTTAATTTCTGACCAAGTGATATGGCCTGTCGTGTCCTGGATCTAGGGCGATCTGCTCACTGCCTTTTGTCCAGGACTTTCTTAGTTTTGACGTGTAAAGGCCCCTATGCTGGGAATCCTTTTAATCCAGAGCAAACCAGGACAGCTGGTTACCCTGACTGCAGCTCAGTTTCTCAACTGTAAAATGGGACAAATTACATGCTCAGCTACCTGTAGTGTGAGGGCCAAATGAGATGAGAGGTGGGAAAGGGTTGAGGTTAGTTCAGGTCAAATGCAGGTGGCCGAATTGGAAGCACCACTGGACCCCTTCTCTATGTGATGGTGTGTACTCTGCCTAGAAGACTGCCGCTTGGTGGAACCCTAGACATCTCACAGGCCTTTGCAAACCCTCCTGCAGTGACTCAAGTCAGAATGGGCTGAGCTTTTCTTTCTGGTTCCACTGTACTTGCATGTCCTATAAGAGCAAGCTTGTCTCTCCATTACCCACCCAGTTTGGTTTTTCCCAGTAGAGAGAGAGCTCTTTATTGACAGGAACTCTGCACCCTGCACAATAGCGAACACAGTAAATTTGGTAAATATTTACAGAATGAAGGAGCAATTTTGAATACCAGAGATCTACCCGAGTTGAACCCCCAGAAGTATGTAAAGCACATTTGTTTTATGTGTGTGAATAGGTATTTCTGGCTCTGTAGGTCTCTTTAGGGTGCTATGACTACGTTCAGCTGATACGTGTCCGGAGAACTGGACAGAGATGTGGAGTCTGGCTCCCCCAGCAGGAACCGCACGGACAGAAAGCACTGCTAAGGCACGTCTGACCCTGAGCCCGCCCACACTGTGAGAGGCAGGTGTCAACAGTTCACGCACAGCTCACGGTGAACCACATCCGGTCCTGTAATGCAGCACCAGTTGTCACCAGCAGCAGGCGCCCAGGTCTGTCAAGTACCTTGGAGTTGCTCGACAAAAGATTATGTGGAGAATGAGGGAAGGTCTCCCCACAGCTGATAGAGGCAGTGAAGACAACATCAGGTTGAGAGCAAACCCACTGGCCTCACCTCCAAGGCCTCTGTTTAATGAAAGGAAGAAAAGCTGGGCCAATTGTAAGAACTAGCCACGAAATGTAGTCAATATGGACCAAATGCCAGACAACCATTGTATGCTTTAAAATATGTGCTTTATAATGCACAGGGTTATGATGTTGGAGAACTGTCTCCTCCAGTGTTAGGAAAAGGCTCCCAAGGAAGAGAAGAAAACTTTGATATCTCAGGCCTCCCAAACCCAGCTTCACCCTGTACCTCCGACTCTTCAGTCTCTCTTCTTCCTCCTCCCGACTTTTACTACCACCTATAGTCCTCATCTTTTGCTTCAGCAGCTCCTCTCCTATCTGTTTTCTGTAGTGGAATTCCAGGAGAGGTTTTGTTTGAGGAAATGATTCCCTGCTGAAAACAGGGATAATGAAGATCAAAAAAGGACACATGAACCTCCTCGCCCTGCTCCTATAGTGTGTGCTTACCGTGGCTTTCATCTGAACTAACTCGTGCTGCTCATAGATATCCTCTCCACGGTTCAGGGACAGCTGTCTCCTCCGGAAGACCCCTCAGACTCCCACCCTCTGGAGGGGCAAGATATTAAACTGTCTCTGTATTGTTTTCCTACTGTGTCTCCTGTGTTTATTCTGTTTATTTTTACAGCGCTTTCTTTCTCCTTCATAACAGTACTAATTGTTCCTGGATTGTATCTTCTCTCCATCCTTCTCTCTTAAATGTGACCACCCTTAAAAATTTTGCATAGCTCATACAAACATTGAGATTTATTTTTATTTTCTCTGGAAAAGTGAGGAGACCTGGTGACATTCCCACATATCAGTATCGGGCCAGAACTGAGAAGAGGCTGTCCTGTGTAGAGAAGGCACACACTCTCCCATGCTATGTCCTCATCACTTCCTGTGACTGCCCCAAGCCTCAGCCACAGCGTTCACCCACAGCATCCGCTTCAAACATAGTGTAGCTGAGAGGTGTGTGGGAACTGATCCCGGGTTCCCATTCTAGGTGCACACTTACTAGTTGTGTGACTTTTGGCAAGTCACTTAACCCCTGTGTGCCACTGACTCATTATCTACAAAAAAAGATTTTTCCACTAGTACTTATGATTGTACTCAGGGCGACTCTTCCACTGAGCCACCCCCCTCCCCTTAGTCAAGTCTCACGAAATTTCCCAGGAAGCTTGTGACCTTCCTACCTCTGCCTGCTGAGTACCTGGGATTATACTGTGCCTGGTTGAAAATGAGTTTTTTAATGGTGCATACATTCTACTTGTGAGGATGTTGTAAATCTTGGGATGTATATGAGGACTTAGATAATGTTTGCCACATGTAGTAGGTGCTCAGCAAATATTCACTGTAATGATTATTTAGCATGGTATGGGTACTGTCCTTGTATTTCTTGGAATGAAGAAGTATGTCTATTCTCATGACTCTACTACCACTGAGGAAGCCACACAGGGTTTATCCATGCATAATTTCATGCATTTTCTTTATTTACATTGCTCCTTCTGCACTTGTGTAGCAGTCTCTGCACTAGATGATGAGATCTTAGGATGGCCATAGTCATAACTTACTCATATTTGCTTTCTGTAGTAGCAGAACATTTTGGAAGCCTCCATTTGAAATGTTAGTAGAATTAAATCACCCGACCACGGTGATATACTTTCATTTGCTGCCTTTAGGAAGTTCATTAGTAAGGGCCACAAGACTTCATGGTTTAATTTGTGTTATATAGTTTGTACAGTGGGCTAGTATTTTTTAGTTCTCATGATTCAGACAGAATAAACACAGGAAATGATTTGATAAGGTACTTATAAGGTTACCATCTACATGGATACTGGCTAGGGATGATGTGGTCCCTGGGAAGATCAGCATGTAGGGATTTCCTACACACTCAGTTCTCTGCTAGGTTCTCTTGGACAGTGGGCTCCTTGCTTTACTGAATTATATCTGGAAATACAGGCAAAGGGAAGAAGGAAGCAAATAGGAGTGGAGAAAACTTGTGAACCATAAACTGAGTGACTTGGTGAGTGCTATGGGATTTTTCTCTTTAAAACATTTCTCCAAAGGCATGAATTCATTCCCATGGGAGTAGAGATTATGATTAAGAGGTCTTATGCTTTTTCTGCTACATGTATGGCAGTGATGAAGGATGAATAATATATGTAAGTTTCCCCATCTGATTTTCCTTTGCTTGGGGACTCTAGGCCAGTTTACTATCTCCCTTAGTAGGAGGAAACTGGCTCCATTGGTTAGGATTCACCTGGGCCCAATCCCTTTCCCCCTGAGGAGGAAGTAGATTAGATACCATTATTGAGCCATGATCTTAGGGCAGGGGGTCAGTCATAAAATGTTATTAGAACAGATGGCTGAGAATTTCCCTGTAGTGGCTCAACTCCAGGGTTATCCCATCTTTTCCTTTCTGCCTGTCTTCAGAGAGCAGGCTTTGTTTAGACACCTGAGCTTTCTAACTTCAGGCTTATCTATGGAAAGCTGTGTGGGAATTAGCTGAACATCATTTGGTACTCTGAATGTAAGAGGGAATGAAGCTGCATATTTGAACATCTCTCTCTTGATATACTGAGATTTTCTGCTCATTGCAATGAAAAGAGGTGGAGTGCAGTCTGTCGTAGAAAAGGCAATCCTATCTAATTTGGGTCAGAAACCCGAACAAACAGAATAGACGATGAACTCTGAAGTGAAGCAGAAAGAAGAAGTGAGGGAAGAAAGGGGAGTCATATCCCAGAACCAAGAACTCCACATGCACTGGGAACTCTCCGTAAGTGATTCATTTTATTCCTAAGATGATATTGCAACACTTATAGCAAGACTGCATTTGGAAGATGAAGAGACTGAGCTTTAGAGATACCATGCAATGACGGTTAATACTTTCTAGTGACTTTACTGTGTGCAGGTACTATGCTAAGCACTTTGAGTTATCCCACTGAATCACTTAATCACTGAAATAATTGCTAGTTTTGCCTCCTTTTACATTTGGGAAAACTAAGGATTAGGGAGGTGAAGTAAGTTGCCCAAAGGACTTTTGCTGTTCACGGGCAGACCTGGATTCATAGCCCTGACTTAGGGCTTTCAGCATCAATTGATGGTCCATACTGCTTGCTGCTTGCCATTTTCCCAAGATCACAATGACTGTACATGTGGGAGGCAGTATTTCAACTCAGGTCTGATCAGTACCAAAACACATTTCTTTCCAAACCCTCAGTCCCTAGCAGAGCCAGGATAGGTATCTAATACTTCTCTCTCCTGGTCTGCCTTAGTATTACAGCAGCTGCCTTCTCAGAAAAGTCAAAAGACACAGTAAGTGTGAAATAAAGTTGCTGATGAGAGGGAGGGAGAGTGAAAGGGAGAGAGAGAGAGAGAGAGAGAGGAAAAGAGGGAGAGAGGGAGGGAGAGGAGAGAGGGAAGGAGGGAGAGATGCTATTTTTGACAGAAACAGCCTCTTAAAAGAGAGCAACATACAATTTGTATATCAGCAGGAGAAAGCAGTGCTTTGGCGGGCAAATCACAGCTCACACGGTGCTGTTCTCGCCTAGGTAAAGGCCATTCATTTCCTGTGCTGTTCATCTCCCCATCCATCCTCGCCACCTCGCTTGCCACCTTCCTCCCACCTCTTCTCTCTTTAATATGTTGCTTTGCCTTTTATGAGCTTCTCAGCCAGGCATGATAAAAATGGAGCTCTACCAGGAGTAAGTGCGTGCTTGTCTTTGTGATTTCACTAGGATTCTGCAAAATAAATCAGCACCGTGGAGCTCCAGCCTCTCTGGTGCTTCCAGAGAGTGCATGGGCTGGGAAAACTGCCTGGTCTCCTGCACTCGCTGATGTTTTCCATGGATGCTTTAAGACACCACTTTAGAAGAGGAAAAGGCAGCGTGGGCGCCCCCTCTCACACCAGGGTGGGGTATTGAAAGAAGGAGGGTTCAGAGGTGGGATTAGTTCCTGAGCTCTGTCCCACCCAACACACAGAGAATCTGGGCACAATATTATCTCCCTGAGTCTATTTGCTAACCTGAGAAAGGGAAATGATCAGATCTAAATCACAAGGTGGGGTGAAGATTAATGCTTGAACATCCACAGTGCTCCGAATGCGTAGCCTAGCACACAGTAGGTGTGAAGTGCGTCCCCTTTGCCATCTCCCCACACTTGTGATAGAGTCTAAAATGATCTGCTTTTTGTTGTTGAAGGAAATGAAAAATGTGTAGTGTTTCAGAGAGCATAAAAATCTTCAAGGGCACTTTTGGTCCAATCTGTTATGGACAAGCAGGGAAAACCTAATACACACTGGATGTACTCTTTCCCACATTTAGGTACAGGGCAAGCCATTTATCTATGGCGTGGCCCTCATCCTGCATGCTTGTGCACCAAAACTACAAATGGTGCAGAATTTCCAGAGACAAGGATTCCCTAGGGAATTCATGCAGTGCAGACAGTGAGCCCCTTTCCTTTGTGAAATCTTGGCTTTCCTGTTACCCTACTGGCTTGGTGGGTCTAAGTGCCAGTGTATTGTGTGTATGTGTGAGCTGGAAGGTGGATGTCACATGGATAAGTGGTGTGTGTCTTCTAAGTAGTCATTTCTTCTTCATACTTCCTTTCCTTGTATCCTTGAGAAGGTACTCTTGCCTAGTGGCTGAGAATAAAGCTTGGAATCAGGGTGCTTGAATGGAAAAATCCAGCTCAGGTAATCTTGGGCAAGTTCTTGAGCCTTTCTATGCCTCAGTTTTCTGAATTGTGTGAAGACGAAAACAGAATTACCTTCACAGTGTTGCTGTAAATAAGATAATGCACATCACATGTTTTGTAGAAGTGCCTGGATTGGCCAAAGCTCCATAAATATTAATGACAAATATACTCATGGATGGCACTAAAATGCTGCATCAAGCCCTTACCCTGCCTGTCTGGACTTCTGGTCTCACCACTTAGGAAGATTTCTGAGCCCTCTCTGTAACCCATCCAGTATGTCCTGGACTGAGAAATCTTCTGTACTAATCCTGCTCTCCTTTGCAAACTTCCCTCTATTCAAAAACATGTGTGCAAGCACTTGCACACACACACACACACACACACACACAACGCACACACACTTTCTCTGCCTTCCTCCCTTCCTTTGTCCTGCCCTCCCAATCTCACTTCCTTTTTCTTTCTCTCCCTTTTAACCCTGCATTCCCTCTCTCTCTTCAGCTCTTCTGAGGATGCAGGCAAACTCAGCCTCTCTGCTCAGAGAGCTTTGTCTCTGATCAGGCCTGACCTGGGTCACAGAGTTCATGGGGTTACCATGACAACGAGCATCCCTGGCTACTCATCAGGAGGCAAGGACCAATTGAAAAGGACTGTCATTTCCCTGGGACATACTGTATTTATCTGCAGCAGCAGGCCCTGCATCAGTACTACACTATGGAAAGAGAGGCTGTTACTTGTGGAGGTGGGAGGGAGGAAAAAGAAATATTAGCGTTTTATTTTTTTAAGCATGTTCTTTATGGGGGAGGACCACAGATTGTTCCCAGGGAGAGACGTTTTATTTCTAATGCAGCCAGTGTGTGTCGGGTGGAGGTGGTGAGGGGTGAGGGTAGGGCTTCTGTGCATTTCTGATGAACACAGCTAGTTCTACAGAGAAGGAAAAAATAAGTTATTTGACTCCAGAGTGACACTTTGGTAGGTCTAATGGGAGGGGAGGGGTGGAAAATGAACAGTAATGACTATCCACTGTGACAGGCAATTTATGCTGTTTTATCAAATCAACAAAGAAACTGCGTAGATTTATTCCAATTTTACAGCTAAGAAAAGAGAGGCTTATAAAGTTACAGTGACCTACTGATTGAGGTCCTACCACTGGTAGAGTAATAGACCTCAGCTAGGCTCCTTTGCCTCTAAGAATTGCGGTTTTGGCACACCCCATGCAGTTTTCCAGGCAACTCCCACCCAACTTATTCTCCTCCTTTGGGGCCCTCTGTTCTCCTTCCTCACACCACTTGCCATCTTTCCTCTCTAGATTAGTTTAGCCCTCTTCGCCAAATGGGACCATGTAGGAGAGAACCATAGCAAGAGGCAGTACGTGTAGGGGAGAGGGTTGTTCAGACTGCAAGTTGCTGCATCCCACCCTGAGCCTGTATCATCAGATTACTAGAGGAAATCTCAGGACTTAGTGGGGTCATGTCAAACCGGCTTCTCTATGTAATTCTGATACACACTGAATTGGGGAAAGTAGTTCTGTAGAGCAGTAGATTTAACACCATACAGAATGGCAATTGCTTATTTGTTTCCCATTTATTTTCTGGGTCAATGTGATTCTTGCAAAGAGGAGAATTGTTTACAACCTTCTGTAGCACTCAGAGAAGCACCAGGCAAAGAAAGGGTGTCAGAGAAGACCCGCAAGGCTGAGGACACAATTACATTTTATGGTCCCAGTGTGTGTGTGTGTGTGTGTGTGTGTGTGTGTGTAAATAGGATGGCAACTCAGAAACTTTCAACCTGTGAAAATGAGAAACGTCACCACAAAATCTCGTAGTGTCTTTTCTGGAGTAATAACCTTACTCTCTCCTTTCTTTAGCCAGATACCAATGTAAACAGTTTTAGGCAGACATCTTCTAGCATAGGGTTGCAGGGAGGAAGTGAGACAAAAATACTGAGAAATCTTGAGTTTATGTTAAAACAGCTACAACAAATACAACTACCCCAGATATAAGCAAGAGGCAGTACACCGAGCAGGAAGTGGGAAAATCAGACTGGCCCCTCTGTCATTCCCACCAAGGTGCCAGGAATCCTCTAGCCCTCCTCCCGGTGATCTTTCATAACCTTCTAGGTATTCCAGGGGTAAAACTGAGGTGGCAGCAATTATTCTGTGAGGGAAGTAAGTCCCAAATCTTCCCTTTATCTATCATAGACTGCATCAGTTCATCCCTGCTCAGTTCTGAGGCAAAAGCTCCAAGGACCCATAAATCTTACACAACAGACTTCTGGCCCAAGCTTCCCAGTTGTAAAGTGAAAGTGACAAACACCCGTCACTTTGGCCATTGGTTCTCATCCTCTGGTCACCTGTGACCATGTTCAGTACCTCCTACCAAGATGACTGTAACAGCTATCTAAGTGACCCTCCGCCTGGAACCCTCTTCTTTGTGATTCACACTGCAAACCGCTGCTGCCTGTCTGATCATGGTCCCTCCCTGCCAATGGCCTTCAGTGGCTTCTATTGACATCCAGAAAAATAATGTAGAGGAATTTGAGATCCTTCACCCATGACCCCAACTAATTACTCCTGCATACTAATACATTCTCCTACTTACTAATAGGACATTCTCCTACTTACTAATTAATTCTCCAGCATGAAGCCTTTGTCATTCCTGGCGACCACCCTTTTGTTTGCCTGCCTTTGCATTTGCCCACTGTTTTCTAGCTCCGCTCTTCTCACCTGTCACAATTCTTCAATGTCTGTGTCAGATGCTACCTCTGCCATGAAAACCTTGCAAATCCTCCCGCTCAAACATTGACCCTCCTTTCCAGTGTTCCTGGCTCTTTTATGCCACTGATAAAATAAAAGCTATGTAAATGGTTATGCTCATGAGCTGTACCTCATTACGCATCTTTTAGTGTCTGGTATTACATCAGGACTCCGTCACTATCACCCCTATAGCACTGTGGGCAGGGTTTTTCGTGGGGAAAGTGTTCAGTGTGTGTGGAAGCTGAATGAAGTGGGTCCCAGACCTTCCCTAGTACCCTCTATGTGCTCCTGTCACCTTGGCCCATACGTCTGGCATGGACAAGACACGTGACAAAAGACAAATGTCATGATCATGGAAACCAGGAAGACTCTATGTAACCACAGTCACCGTTAAAGACCAGACTTTGACCAATGTCCTGTTGAGGGTATTACTCTTAGCAAATCCATTCAACTTCTGGTAGATGGTTTGTGAAGAAGAATTATTAGCTGAGATTTTAATTGAGGCCGATCTGGCGTGAATTCTACCACCCATGCCTACTTAGGCAATTAGAGCTCATCATCTCTAACTGAAGGGAATATTCATCATAAAGAGAAAAAGGCTTGTTTAGATACATTTTGTTGGCAACAAAAGGGCCAATAGATCATAATTAGCGGATTTACCAATTGCCTTTCCCTAGTGACCAGCATTGGCAGTGTAGGTCTTTATTCACAACCTAAGGGCTTCTGAAACATGACTCAGCCCATCATCCAACACCAAACATGCAGTGACAGCCAACAAACAGCATCTGTTTCAAAGAAACGCCACCTGTCCAAATGGAAAATCAAGCATCGAACCACCTTGCTTCATCGGAGTATTTGTTTAGAGTGCAGAAGACACAAAAAAAACCACTCTGTCATTAGCACAGCCTTTTAGTGTTCTGTGGGGACTGTGGTCTGTATTCTGCCAAGTAGACCTGGCACGTTTAGGAGGAGGAACAGTTGGATCTTGGGTATCAGGCTTCTGGTCTCCTGAGGCAGAGCCAGGTGATCTGCTTTGGAAGAACCTGGAGCCCGCTCAGGACGGGCTGGAAGGAAGGAACGTCCCACAGGTGTGGTGTGTTCTAGCTTTGTAGAGTGCAAGTGGCAGACGAGGACTGCCAGACAGATTCTTTCTGGATGCAAGCACAGGTACTAAGCCTGGTGAACATCTGTCTGTCGGGGCTGCAAAATCCCTGGCTTTTAGAGAAGTTGGTAACAATGCCTAGAGTGCTCCGAAGCACATTTCTATAGCATAAACACTTCTAAAAACACCTCAAATTTTTTAGCTTTGGGAATGGCTGAGCAGTCTTTTAAAAAGTATTTGACATGATTCAAAATAATGTGAGGACCAAATTGATTTCCTTCACCAGCCCATCATTAGGCAGCTGTCAGCCCCTTTTCAATGGGTCCAGAGGAAACATGGACTGCTCTGTACGCTCCCTATTCACTTTCTAGCTCTGCCACGCAGAATGGTTTCCTGGGTCTCCTCAGTGTAAGCAGATGGCTGGAGCAGGCATATACGTCAACAGCCCTTGCTTTGCCATGACTCTATGGTATTTGACCACATCTTGGTGAATGACCATTTAGGGTGTGTGAGGCAGAGGTAGGATAGAAACCTGGTGTGTGTGTGTGTGTGTGTGTGTGTGTGTGTGTGTGTGTGTGTGTTTACTCTAACCAATTTTGATGGTGTGTCTCATGGAACCCTTACACTCTGAGGGACTTTCCCAAGGCAGATACTCAGGTCATCTTAGCGTGGACTTTACTCTTCTGATTTTTGTCAGGAGTTGTCACGTCCCCATGGCCACTAGCAACTTTCCCACTGGAAAGAACAGCATGGTGAGAAGGCTGGGAACCTGGGGCCGTCCTGTGGGATGGCTTGCAGACCAGCCGTCAGGGACCTGAAACACCTTCCTCCCATTGCTCTCTCTCTTTCTCTTTCTCAAATTTAGAAAAATGAGCAAAGAATTAGTTTTTTTGAAAATTATGGGGTTGGATTTTTTTCCATGAATTTAATACCAAAGGAATCTTTGAGCACGGGAAATCTATAAAAACTGTGTTCCCACTCACAGTCGTGGTGCTTGGTGTCTTCAAGCGGTGTCTGTTTTTGCAGTTTGCCTTCAGAGTGGTAGTGGATATTCTGGGCTCCAAAAGTACCTGTTTCATTCCTCAGTTTGTGGTTATGAACTTGGCTCATGTGAACAGGTATAGAGAACCTGGCCTAAGTCCACCTTTAACTGTGCTGCCAGTTAAAAGTCCAACACAACTTTAGTGATAGCCAGTAGCTCTGGAGTTACATGGCTTGGCCTTGAGATCTGGTTTCAGCTCCTTGGCTGTGTTGGTCTGGTCAGGTAACTTAAATCTATCCCTCTGTTTGCTTATCTGTAAAATGGGAATAATATAGAGATGTGGTAAAGATTATGTACACACCATGTTGTGTGGCATTCCGGCACTCATTCAGTGATGGCTTTTATCGTTGAGTGCAGACAACCTTTAGTTTTAGGCTCATGTCGTGCAAATTTCCAATATTTTTTGAGTTATCACTTGTTCCAAGCAACTGTGTGTGGGATAGGGTGGCTGAAATACAGTGTTGAATGGACAAACCACTTCACCTCTCAGAGTCCTGTTTTCTTAACTTTACCAAATATTTAGATCAAGTGATGTTCATGACTCTTAAAACCTCCAGTAAATTATAACACTGCAGGGTCATTATGCTTTGGACCTGCGATTCTGTAATTTCAAAGCTTTTTAGGGTGATGTTCTGTAAGTCTCTGAGAAGAAAATCTCTTCTTTGACAAACACGATTGTCTAGATCTTCTTTCAATTTTGACCAAACTTGTACAAAAAGTCTTTAAAGTTCTTCTAGGCAAAAATATCTGCAGATAAGTACCAGGTCATTAGATTTCCCTTCATTAGGTCCTATTAATCATGTCTACATTCCAGCAGATATCTTTGTTCTTTTAACTTCCAGACAGTTACTTAGAATTCTTCAAATCATTTTCGTTGCTCTCTGAATAAGGACAAACTTTCTTTACAAAATCCTTTCCTACCTCATTCTAATCTCAGCTTTACCTTCCCTCCCCCTTAATACCTGTGTCCTAGGAACATGCAGTTGCTCTTTGTTCCGCATCAAGTGGGCTGTAATTTCTTGCCACAGACTCTGGGTGTGCACAGCTCTCTCTTTGTTCCCTTCCTCTCACTTCACCTGTTGACTCCTGTTAATGTGTGTCCTCAGCTTTGAAAAGAAGCATCCTTGGAGATGTCTCCAAGCCAGACTCCACTCCACAGTAGACTGGATTGGACCTTCTTATATCTCAGTGTGTTTGAGATCTTGCCTTTGTCTTTATTGTTTTGCAGTTTCAATTGGATCAGCTATCGATTTCCATCTTTTTGTCCTGATGGAGTCTCAGTTTTCAAATATGAGGTTTTATGTATTCCATAGATTTTAGAAAATTCCTTTATAATATTGCATGTACTCCACCATCTCCATTTGAAACTCATAGCAAATTGACTTTTTCTCTTTCCTGTTTTTCAGCTTCTTTAGTATATTTTTCTATTTTTTATCTCTCTGTGTGATATTCTGAAGAATTATCTGTTTTTTCTTCAGTACACTAATTATCTCTTCAGTTTTGTCCAATTTGTAGTTTAACCCTTCCACTAAGATTTTCTATCACAGAACATATTTTATTACTATAAATTCTAAATCAAACATCATCAAATATCTGATCTTTAATGATGTATTTTTCTTTTAAAATGTTTTTGATTACTTTTATGTGTTTAATTGTCCTAATTGAGCGTGTGCATTGTCACCTCATTCATAATTTTGCCTTGATTATGGTAGTTTTGGCATAATTACTTTATTCATTACCTTTTTCATTCTAGTTTTCATTTGTTTTCCTTTGGACCCTAGAGATTTACTCACTTGCATTTAAAAGGCTATTTGTTTTATCTTATCCAGTATATCTAGGTTTTCTAGTGAGAATATTATTCTGCCATATTGCTGTAAATGGATGTTCCCTAGTGCCCTTATAGATTGTCCCAGTATTTATCATAATTGCTGTTGAATATTAGATAATAATCATTTATTTAATGTCTGTCTCTCCACAATAATGTAGTCCATGGAGACAGGGTTTATATCTTATTCAAACCTCTAACTTAAGGTCTTATACCAGTGCCTCGAACAATGTTGGAACTCAAAATCACTGAAGTGAATGAAGTAGAGGCAGAGGTGGCCCTGGATGCCATGTCAAGTTGGGTAAAGAACCCCCTCCAGCCTTTTGCAGCCTTTATTAATACTTCTTACTCTTCCTGGAATTTGACCCTTCCTTCAAATGACTTAATCCTTCTGTAAGTGACAGAATTTCTCACAGGTGACTTTCAGTTACTATCTGCACAGATCATCCTATTTGAATCCATAACTACCTCGGACCAAGGCTAGGATGGTTATCCTCTTTGAAGATTAAGGAACTGAAGATTGGGAGATGAAATGTCTTATCTTCTGTAAGACAGTCAGTCAGCAGTGAATTCCAGAATTAGATCGAGGTCTTCTGACTCCAAGCCTGTTGGATTCTGCCTCAGCTCTTTGGAGTGAATATTAGAGCTTCTTTATGTGAAAGTAAAATCTACTTCGCTACTTTATGGAACTACCTGTATCTTGCTAAAGAAATGAATGTGTAGGTAAGAATATGAGCTGCTATGAATTTGGTGCTATTTATGAAGAGCTATGTGGGTTTCTACAACCAGAGTCTCAAGACTTGATTTTTTCATTTGGACAATGTGGTTATGTTTCTTTTGAGACAAATATTACAAACCATTTCTTGTCAAAATTTCAGGTTGCTGGAGAGCCCTGTTCACAGAGTAGCTGGATGCAGGGGTATCTAGTAAAGGATGGGGCGTTACAGATCACAGGACAAAAAGCACAAGGCTCACGGGCGTTTAACACACGCAAAGGGGTAAGGTGCAGTGTGGGGAAGAACACACGGGCAGTGACAGTCATAGCAAGCTGAGACCCCTGGGTAAGTGTCCAACCTCAGGGCTGACGGTCTCAGGTGGCTGGAATCTGCCAGGCCCACCGGTGTTGAAGAAGGACTCACTTGATAGCTTGCATTGAACTTTGGAGCCACGTGGCAGACAGAGCAGCTTCCTTCCTGAGATCGGGGGAGCAGAGGGAGTAGGAAGGAAGCAAATCTTGGCTACTTACCTCAGGGCGGACCCCTTGGGTGTCGCAATGCCATAGCCTTTGGAATCCAAGTTACCTCCCACTTTCATGGTGTCACAGGGTTTCCGCTGCTCAATGTATTCATTCATGGTGGACTCTAGGAGGTAGGCGTATTTGCCTTTGGATTTCCTCACTCGGATCATCCCCTCCTCTGTGGTCCGCACAAAAACTGATGGTTCTGCTGACTTCATGTATGTCCACATCTTCTCAAACACAGCGATTTTAGATCTCTGGCAGAGGGCAGGAACAAAGCCAGAATTAAGTGCTGGCTGTGCTTGAATTGGGGTAGGCATGCACGTTAATGAAGAGCTGAGTGTAGCTTGATCACACATTCATGAGCCAGATTAGCTCAGGAAGAAACAAATTATGAGTGATTGCAAAATAAGAGCCTCTAATTAGTACCAGTAGGTTCCAAAGTACAAATATCTTGCAAATACCGAATGAGCAGAGGAACTCAATCTTTTAATTACTTCTGAGTAATTATATTCTTTCTAAATATGGGGAGAGTTAAGCAACTGGATACCTGCCTGGCTTTTAAGGACCACATAGACCCTACCTATTCTTCAGTAAGGTTATATTGGTATTGTCCAGATGAAGGAGAGAGCTGAATGTCAGTGGAATCTGATTTTATCATTGGAAAAGGGCAATGAGAAACTTCTAGGTTATGTGTTGCCGAGGTCTAGTCCTTCCATATTGTAAGGCTTGCTCTAAAAATGTTGCTTGTCTGAGAAAGTTAATAACTTGAGACCAAATATTGTTACTTGATGTCTTTTCAAAAGCCTCCAGATCTAATCAAGCTGCTTTCTTCATTTTCTTCTAACTCATCGAAGGCTGTCTTTCCTTTGGGATTTTGCTTAGATTGTTTATTCTGCATGCTGTGCTGGTCCTTTCCAGCCCTATCTTTCTCTTAGTTTCATAGACCAGACTAAATCCTATGTATTTGCAGAACAGCTCAGTTTCAAGAAAAATAGTTTTTAACCTTTAGTAGCCAGTGGAATTATGTACAGAGATCGCAGAAGTGCATGTTTTCCACTGTAAATCTAGAGACTGATTCAGGGAAGGCTACCTGGTGGTCTTGATTTGTTCTGCGAATGATCTTTTGTTCACAGATGTCAAATACTACCTAAAAGTAGAAAATGCCTTGTCTTCAGAGGGTTCCTCATACAGTTTATTTGAGCACCTTGCGTGTGGTAGGCTCTTGGTCAGGGCCCACTGTTCAGGATTACAAATCAATCCTCTCATCTCAAAAGGGCTTCCAAAAAATGTCCTTTTCCTAAGGGATAGGTATATTTTAGGGAAACCGGAGTTTACCTTTGAAAATGCTTTGTAAGTAGCTGAGCATTAAATTTATATATGAGGGACTTTTTTTTTTAAAAAAAGAGAATTACTACTAGATTCATACAACTTATATAATTTAGTGGTTGAAGATAAATTACCAAGGTCCTGAGTTCAATTCCTAACACCCAAAAATAGATTATATATTTATTTAATATAAAATCATTATGCATGCAATATATCATTTTTTCTGTGTGCCTAAGTATCAGGTTTATGTTCTTGATATCAGTCAACGTCAAGTGTTAGTAAGATAACGATACACAGCTGTCATTTCAGGTAACAGATCTGTAAGGATACTTTGGGCAGGGAAATTCTAGATCTGGAGGAAACAATACTGGAAATGATTACTGAGAAATACAGGGAGGCATTTGGTGCAGTGAGTTTTAACTTTTACTATTTTGTCATCAGATAAACTAGGTCATTTATTTCATGACATGGCTTACAACTTGGACAGGATAACTGGATGGGGCATGAGGAGCCCTGGATTCTAGACTTAGTTTTACATCTAAGGCATGATTTGCTATATGGGAAAAGTCCTTTGCTTTGGGCCTTAGTTTTCCTATTTATTTCAGAAGGAGTTTTGGCATGATAGTGTTTAAGTCCCTTGCTAACTTGAAATATCTGATTCTTTACATAAAAGCATGCTGTTCAAGCAACGATGTCTATGTGAGAAAGAAGAAAGGAGGGAGGAAAGGGAGAACGAGTCTGAGGTTAAGGGAGAAAACACTCAGACCTAATCACAGCATCCCCAATGTACTTAATATTCTCTCCCAGGAAACAACAAAATGTATAAATTCAACTGTGATCAGATTTGCAGATGATCTTCCAGGCACAAAACCAACAAAACACGCAGCAGAGCAATTGCAAGATGCAATTTGACCTGACAGGATGGACACAGCAGGGAGCCGGGCTGCTGACAGGCAGAGCAGAGGAGCCCTCTGGGCAACAGTATGCAGAAAATTAATATGTCCTCTCAGCCCCGCCCCACAGCCTCGGATGTGATGGCTGCGCTCACGGGCACTGGGACTATCAGGAAACCGAATCGCCAAGAATGTGAGGGTAGCATGAGTGGCGGGGAAGACTGGAAGCATACTTGGGGTATTTGTTCTGGGATATCACCTATCACCTGCAACTCCCTTGGCCCTTCACACATCTTAATTAAACTATGGATGGAGGATTAAGTGACTGTGAGCTGGGACTGCCAAGGAGCTCTGGGCTGCCATGGGGACCAGATGCTACATTCTTCAGACAGGGGAGGTGGAAGAGGCCTCATCTCACTATTCCCTCTTTCTGCCTTGGTGGGGCGTGGTATGTGATCTTGTCTCCACTCTTACTGATGACTTGGTGGCATGAAAGATCAGAGTCACGGAGATGGGGGGCACAGGAGACCTATCTTAGGAGTGCTCTGCTTCTGCTGGTAAAGAAAGTAAGAGCCATGGTGCGACTATGAACTATCCAGTGTTGTGTAGCTTGTTAGTGGGAAAGCCAGGAATAAAACACTGGGTTCTTGATTGCACACCTTCTACCGTTCCACCACAACTAGTTCTCTCCCTCATTTTAGGTTTCATATCCTACTGGCTGCAGGACGGCGGGTAAATAACAACCTTTCTGAGCCTCACTGCTCCCCTTCTGACCATGGTTATAACAGTTATCCATTATAGAGTATTGCTGCAGAGACTGTATAGGTAAAAAGCTAACCCAGGGCCTGGCATGAAGAAGGCAGTCTGTAAATGGTACAATTACTACTAGTAATTATTCCTTTTATGAGGGTTTACTTTACCATAGTGAGGCTACATAGAGGGCTTGCTTGATACCAGTTTTTTTCTATATTTATGTTACATGGCGGGCATGCATATCAAAGAATTTTTTTGGAACTCAGCCTAGATGTGACCTCAGAATCCCTCTCAACATAGGATCCAGCAACAACTATTGGTCAATCAAAGCCAGCATATAATTTAGAACCTATTTACCACCAATATAGTAGGCTAGTTAGGGCACAGAACTTGCACTGTTTTGGTTTCAGATTTCTAGTTTGTGCTGTGAACAAGGGGCAATAATGTCTCAATTGATACTATTTTTTTTTTGTTTGTTTGTTTGTCTTTTTTTTTTTATTATTTTCTGGTACGGGGCCTTGCACTTGCCAGGCAGGCGCTGTGCCGCTGAGCTAAATCCCCAGCCCCAACTGATACTATTATTAACAAAGAACTTTAAAGTCTCAAGTCTCAGCTGTCCCTCTCATTAAATACGGTAGAATAGTTTTCTTCAGTGGGACTTGATTTCCCCAAGTATTAACTGAATAGAATAGATTTGTCCACAGGTCCATTTGGTACTCAGAGTGATCTTTTCAGGATCATTTATTAGTTAATAACACTGTGACATCAGGGCACTGTAGTTCAATGGGAAAAATATTTGAGTTGGAATGAAAAAACTTAGATTTAATTTCTTGCCATAACACTTGAATTTCCTGAATCTAATTGAATCTAATTTGTAATCTACAGGTGGACACCATAATCCTTGTTTTGCCTTAGGTCACAGGTAAAACTTAAATGAGACCATGGGCCTGAAAGACCATTGGCTTTGGGATGGACATAGGGTGTATATATTTTAGAGATGGCAGTATCGTTGAGTATATTAGGTTGTTCCCCAAATGCATCAAGGGTTGGGACATAGGATTGGTTGCACTGACAATTATTAGGTATCTCCTTCACACTTTGGTTGCAGGCTAACAAGGTCACAGAAGTGTAATGAGATTTTTCTGCTAATTAGCAAGGTAAGTTTAAGCAAGTTGGCCTCTTTTGAAAATGACAAGTTCTGAACTGGTGACTACTCAGGCACCTTTTTGCTCTGGCATTTTGATAACAGATGATTGTAGCCTTGTTGGGTTCAGTGAGGGCTAAGACACAGGTCACTTTCCAGTCAGTCACACAGAGAAGAAGCCCATGGTCAAGGCACGGTAGCACATCCCACAGTGGGTTACTTCGGGCCTGGGGTTTGCTCTGTGAAGATGCAGCGAAAACCTGTGTGAGTCTGCATGAGGCCCCCACCCTCCTGGCTGAGCACCTCTCCCAGCTCCTTCTGCTACTAATTAACTGTGTGACCTTTACTTCTTGGAGCTTCATCTACAAAATGGGGACAGCAGTCTCTGACTTCTCTCTAATGAGAGGGTTTAATGAGGTCATTCAACTAGCATGTGCCTAGCACAGGACCTGGTTCACGGTGGGTACTGAGTAAGTAGTAGTGATTGTTGATTATTTTTATTTGGTCATTCTATTTTAGCTCCAATGGCTATTTGCTCAGCTCCCAGGATGGACATGTCCACTGTCCAGGATTTTCCGCTTTTGGGCTTTGGTCCGAGTTGTTTCCTTTGCCCAGCATTAACTTATCCCACTAGGGTCTGACCCAGTTTTATGATACCTAGAAATGCTTTCAGGTCAGCCCTGAAGCCCTAATGGTAGATGGCGCTGCCAGTCATGTTATCTGCTTTGCTTTGTATTTCAGTTGCTTTTTCTCTTTTACTCTCATGAAGATGCATGGAGACAAACATTATTCTCCCCATTTTAAAGACAACTGCATCATCTTTTTCAAAGAGGCTAAGTGTGCAAAACGAGTAACGTCTGGAGTCGGGTTCTAGACTCCCTCTAGCTGACCCTGAGCCTCTGCTCTGTGTGCATTGCTGTTCTACCTTTGTTCACAGCACCCAGAAGCCATCTCACCACCTCCTTCACTTTTTCTCTCACTCCTGGCACAATTTAACAGATTGCCTATCCCAGTTCTTTTTTCCAATCTACTATCTTCTTGTTCATCGGGCTAACAAACATCCCCTGAGCTCCTGCTATGAAATTGAAGGGAACTCAAAGAGCAAGATCCCAATCTTATCCATAAACTACTCCTAGTCCATTGTTAACTAGACTGTCGCATCCTTGTGGGGACGGATAAGGAGTCACCTTTGACATCCTTGGCATCCCTCAGAGAATTAGCACAGCTGAGTAGGTGGAAGGGGTTTAAAACAATGTAGGAGCTTTGAAGAATCTGCAAAAATAGAAATATGCATTTCCCAGGGTCTGTAGAAAGCTTCTTTGTGAAGCCTTCCTCACCACTGGGCTGAACAAGAGAGTAGTTCTGGCTTTCCTCTGAGGAGAACCTAGAACCTGAGCTCTGTGCACCGGACACAGGACCCCCGGTGAGAGTGCAGAAGTGACTGCTAGCTTTGGCTTCTAGCCCATTCTGGAGCAGAGGGCTTCTTAGGCTGAATACCAAGTGTGGATCTCACAGTCAAAATCTTCTCCTGAGCTTCTCAAATACTGAAATATTGAAAATAGTCCAACACCTGTAAAAGTTCGTAAGAACAGATCCATATGAATTAAAAGGAGAGCCATGGCGTTCTTGTATAGTTTGTGTCTGGGCTTCCTGGGAGGTGAAGTTCTGAGTTTTCCTGACTTGCACTTGGTTAAGCAGTTTCCCTGCCTGTCTGTAATCCCATGCCCTTTAAGGAGAAGGAAGTTTTAATAGCAGTGGTGGTTCTCTTGTGCGCATGCCTCAGAACACATGGCCTTACCCTGAAGAACTCCTTAGTAGATCCTGCTTCTAGGGTCCCATAGGCGATTTCTGTCTGCTTTGCCAGGTCCTCTGCACTCTCGATGGGAGACACCATCCTCTCTACAGTCAGGAAGGCAGCCAGATTGGCTGTATAGGAGGAGATGATAATCAAGGTGAAGAACCACCAGACGCCACCAACGATGCGTCCAGACAGGGACCTGCGGGCAAAGGGAAGAGGAACCAGAAGCACAGACATTAGTTGCAGAGGGCCATGGGGAGGGGCCAAGAGCCAGGCTCAGCCTTGTCAGCAGAGCTGTCAAAGCCTATTACACCCTCTCTTCTGTCAGCAAGATGTGAAAACTCAACTGTCAGAGAGATTCCGTGTTTCAGTCCTTATCACAAATAAGGTGCTATGGGGTTGTTTTCCTTCAGTGGTGATAAAACACACAGATACACATTCCCCCTCATTTTACCCATGCAGATATATACACCAGGGCACAGCTCACTAAAGGCACGTATATGTCAACACCTGTCCACAGAAGTCACCAACATGTACAAACCTTCTTCCAAATGTTAGCTACGTATATACCAGATATTTGTGCGTATATATAGTTTATATGAATGCAAATGAGTTTGTACAGATGATAAACACATTTGACTGGTCAAGAAGGATTGCTCAGACTGTGTTCTCATTATTGCCCTGCTGGCTTCAAAGATTGCTAACAGAATGGCCTACCAAGAAGGAAAGGAAGACTATATTGAAAATAGAATGAGAATATCCACACTCCAGCCACTGTGGGGAGTGTCGCCACTAGTTGTAAGTACCACACCCCACCACCAGCACAAAAAAGATTTTGTTGAAATGAAAAGGTCGAAAAGCCAAGTATAGCAATCCTATATGAGGTTAGAAGTTTATCCTTGAACCATTCTTCTCATTCATGCCCAAAACAATGAAGACAGGCATAGACTAGTGGAGCTCCACTGTGATCCCTCTCATTTGGCTGGGTTATTTCCAAGCCTAGAGCTTTTGAAAGACACTATCAGGTGATGTGGATATTACACGGGTGATCTGAATCACATAGTGATGAAGTTACTTGCATTCTATTTCTCTCTCCATCTGGTTAATTTATTAAGGCACCTTCATCCCAGTGCTACTGTACTTCTAAGCCCTGACACTTGCTCTGAGAACTTCAAGCTCAGAGCTTTAAATAGGTGACAGCAATTAATTAAAACCAGTGTTAATCCAAGAGATCACCAAGCCAACCTGAGCTTTCCGGATAAAGAAGCCCGAGAGTCTCAAATCACACGGTACCTCTGGAGCGGAACCCAGGCCTGCCACGTCATTCCGCTGTTCCTCAGTACTTTCCAGACCATGCTGGACCCCTCTGTCTTATTCTCACATCCTTCTGCATTTTACTTGGTCTGAGTTTCCTGGAGATTACTTTTCACTCTGTGCAGACAGTGTTCACTCTCAGAAATCCCAACAAATATTTCTTAAGCTTGCTATGTGGGAAACAATGCTACCAGATACTTTACATTAAGAGGACCATGGAGACAGGAAGCATCCAAAAGAATGAGGCTTGCAGAGTGGAGCAAAGCTAAGTCTTGTCCAGGTGCCCAAAGAGGGCACACATCACCAGAAAAGAAGTCATGGGGAGACGTTTCCTGAAGGGTTGGCATGAGACTTGATCACATGACATGACTTAGCAGCATCTGGCAGATGTTCCCCGGGAACAAACTTTAAGTAGGAGGGAGACATTTTTGATGGAAAGGGTGGTGCTATGTTGAGATGGGTACCCTGGGGATGGGAGAGCTTTGCCATTGCTTAAGGTGTCCAAGTTGTGAACTATCTACAAAGATGTGTTTGGTAGCTATTCTCCAAACCCAAGGGTACCAAAGACTGGGGACAGGATACTAAGGAAGACAGAAGAAGGGTCAAGTGACCTTATGGGCCATGGCCAGCTGCTTCTTTTTATACTCCTCCCATCTCTGTGAGTCTGTGATTTGAAATTATGAGAAGATAGACCAGTGTGTACTGCATCTCCGGAATAGTATAGCAAAATAGATAAAGACAAAATAACTCCCCCAGCACCTCAGGACCCATACTAATCTTTGAAAAACTAGTGTAGTGCTTTTTTTCCACCTTGGGAGGTGACAGATATGAGTGCTGACATCGTTTGACACCTTCCCTACAGTCTCATACTACAGCCTAATCCATTCTTCACAGAGCAACAGGAGTAATCTTTAGAAAAATATTAATTGCATCATGTCAATTCCCTGCTTATAACAAAGGAGAAAGCCTTCTTGTTAACACTTGGAATAAAGTTCAAATTTTCCAGGGACCTTCAAGGCCCTTGTTTGCTGATCATTGACTTGCTCTCCACTGTCACCCAGTGACATCCTCTATGTACTTTTGTCCCACTGCTCTTTGTTTGGTCCCTCATATTCATTTTTCTGAGGCAGGGTCTCAGTATGTAGTGTAGGTTGGCCTTGAATTCACAGCGATCCTCCTGCCTCAGCCTCCCGAGTGCTGGGATTACAGGCCTGCGCAGCCACATCTGGCCTGGTCCCTCATATTCAGAAGACTCCCACCCTGAGTGTATCTTGCTCTGGTCCCCTCAGCCCCCGTGCATTCTTCAAATCTCATCGTCACCATCACCTTTTTAACGTTCGAATGTAGAACGAGCCCCATGTAGTCCTCATGGGAGATGAAGTCTGATGTCTGTCTGTTTATTTGAGCATCTGTGTGCCCTTGGACCGTAAGCTCTATGAGAAAACAAGGAATCTTTCAGTTCTTTTGTGCAGTGTTATATCTCTAGTGCCCTGGACTGTGTAGGTTGTCAGTAAGAATGGGTACATAAATGTTGCCTCTCTTATTACCTGGCAGCTCCATTCACACAGGATTAGACAGATTGAGAAGAATTGTTAGGATCAGGAGAATCAAACACTGCTCATGGTCTGGGGTGTTGGGATTGATGGCACCAAACTACGTGTTCAGGATGGCTGCCTCCTTTTCCAACATTATTGAGCTGAGAGATCCAGCTAGGTCATCACAAGTTCAAGATCATCTGCTAAAGCTCAAAGGCCTCCTAAGAAAGTTCCAGGCTTAAAGCTCCTTCTCCCTTGTTGTCTTTTAATTAATATTTGCCTGCTGGGTACCGTGAGCATCTTTGCGAGCAGTTCTCTGCATGGTATTCCCCACCTCCTGACTTCCTTAATGAAGACACCAGAGAAAGACCTTGCTGCTTATCAGCCAGCAAGTGTCACCTGTGGAATAGCTGGCAGCCTGGGAGAAAAGGCTTTTTGAAATGCATCATAACTATGGATCTTTATTTGTGTCTGATTCATAAAATGGGGGCTTGAGCATGAGCCATTCCTCTCCACCTACAGCTCAATCCCGCTAGAGGTAGAGCACAGACCCTATCTGAGAACAGCACATCTACCCAGTTCCAACTCGAAGCAGGGAGCTGGAGGCATCAGAGGCCAAGACTGGCAAGGAGAACATTTGCTCTTTCACAAAGCTGCCCTGCCACTTTAGGAAATCACCCCCGCCTCAGTCTTTCTGTTTTGTACAATGGATAATGCTCCTACACTGAGCGGGACTTTTATTATGGTGAGAAATGAAGACTTTCAGAACTAGAAAGACTTTGAGTTCATTCTTTTCCCTTTAGTGGATCTAAGCTTTTGGGATGAAAATGGTATAGGGAAGGCACTTTGAAAAGTGCTTTTGGAACTGGAGGCATTATTTTTATGATGACCATTACTTTCCCAGGGAACCACAAGGAAAAGCAGCCTGCTTCTAGTAGGGAAGGAACAGCTATGATCTGGAGCCCTTGGAGGCTGCCTCATCACCTGAATTTGATTAGTCTCATAACTGGGCAGAGAGCTTCTTAAAGCTCTTAGGACCGGTGATTGAGGAATACCAATACTTTCCTTCAGAACTGGCCACAACTTATATGGCTCAGTGGACCCATTATCTTATTTTCACCTCATTTATGACCCTGAGAAATGGATGAAAGATGTATGAATAGATTATTCCTGGGAGTTCTGAATCTATCTTCAAATTTTATCTCATAAACTCTTTTATACATTTGATTTGTTTCCCGTTGATACCTTAAACAGTAACATCCCTAGTTCAGCTCTTCAAGGAGGTAAGACCTTTCCAAAAATGCTTTTATCCCCATCTTACAGATGAAGGGACTGTGGTTCAGAGACCCAAAATAACTTGGCAGAGTCACTTAGCTAGGTGATGCCAGAGCTGGGACTAACCACTGAGACTCCCTATTCTTTGTCCGGTGCTCTAGAGCCTGTAGGATTTAGCTCTGTCATTAAATTCTGATTCACTTTGTGGATAGGAATGGAATTCCTTGATAGGCATAGCTCCTCCATGGAGCTACAGCTGAGCCATCAGTGATTTCTTTAAGACTCAGTGGAACCCTTGGTCCACAGCTTGGCCACAAATGTCTTCATAGGACTGAAAACCTCTTGTTTCTTATTGCTACCTGATGAATTACCACAAGCATAGCAGCTTATAACAACATCCATTTAATGTCTAACAGTTACATAGGACAGAAGCCTAGGTTAGGGTAGCTAGAGTCTCTGCCCAGGGCTTCACTGGGTTGAAACCAAGGTGTGATTGTGGGACTGAGGTTGCCTTTCAGGCTCCTTGTTTGTTTGAATTCAGCTCCTTGTGGTTGTAGGACTGATGTCACCATGTATGTTTTTGGCTTTGGCATGTTAAATCTCTCCATTCTTGGAATCTCTCTGACCTCCAATTGCTACTTTTAATAAGTTCACCTGATTGGGCCAGGCCCATCTGGAAAAATCTCTGTGTCTTAAAGTCAAATGACTCAGGACTTTACATATGTTAAATCTGAACAGCAGCAGTGCACAGGTTAGTGTGTGAGTGAAGAAACAAGAAACAGGAATCTGTAGGATTATGAGTACCACACTATTTATTCATTCATACGGTAAGCATTTCTTGCATGGAAGGGACTGTTGGTTATGGGGAAGATAAAAGTGTGTATGCCATAGTGGCTCCCTGTCATGAGTTCACAGTTTGGTGGTGAAGACAGGCTTCAGGGTCAGATATCCTGGATTGCCTACAACGTGCTTAGCATGGTATCTGACACAAGGTAAGTACCTTGTTCAGTCACTATCACCATCTTATATAACTACCACAGATAATAATTATTATACTGCCTTAATCATGTGACAAGGAAGAAAGCAATGGCAAGGACATGCAGAAGCCCTTGCTAAGTACTTGACTGGCAGAGGTCAGGGAAACTCATGGAGGGAGGATAGGAGATAGGAGGTCATCAAGCAGATAGGAGGTCATCATGCAGATAGGAGGTTATCAAGCAGAATAGGAACAGGGCTGAGAGAAGCTGCAGCAGATCTGGGTAACAAGGAGGAAGTGACTGAGTCCTCATCTCTTCTGCAAACTTCCAGGTGTTTGTCCCCTAAACGTTGAGCTATTCCTTCTGCATTCTCATGATACCACCAACCCTCTTCTATTACAGTTCTCACCACTATATCTTTTGGCTGAAATTGTTACAATGCTTACCACTTATGGTTTTATTAATGACAGTTATGGGCTGAACCACAGCAGAGTTCACACTGCAAAGGGCAGGCTTACTGAAGAGTGAGGAGCTGGACTGGCCAGATTTGGCGATCCATGGGGCCAGGGAGAGGAGAGGTGCTCAGGTGACAATTGGTGCCTGCTGGGCGATGGATTCTGATAGGGTCTTGGAGTCGGAAGCTGGTAGAAACAGCTCTTCTACCAAGTCATCTTATCCCCTTTAGTAAGCAAAACCCTAAGTGTATCACTAACTGCATAACACGATGTTCACGGAAGATAATAAGAGTGTGACCAGACCATCCTCTGCATCCTGAAAGATTTCTTGTTCTGACCATGGATTAGAGTTCAGGGCAGGCCTTTAAATGTGTATTTATAGTTTTACAGCTTGAATTGTCTTTTGTTCTTGATCAGGCCTCAGCAAACTTTAAGTCCAGAAAGTAAACGTTTCAAACTCTGTGGGCCTTCTAGTCTCTGTTATCCTACTCATCTCTGCTGTCATAGTGTGCAACCAGCCACGGACACTCTGTAAACACATGTGCATGGCTGTGCTCCAGGAGCACATTCGTTATGAAAACGTGGCAGGCTCAGTGTGGCCTGCAGGTCGTAGTTTGCTGACCTCAGTTCCTACTGGGAACATGAGGGGATTTAGACAAGCTAATATGCAACTGTCAGCAAAAACTGATCACTTCTTCAGTCATTAGCACTTCCACACAAATGCTCAGAAAACATTTTTCAGTGATTCATCTGTGATTATTTTTGGTCCACCCTGAGAGTGGAGGGACAGGTCCCTGGACAAGAGAAGGGGCACAAAAGCTAGGTGAAGTGGTAAGGGGTCCTGTTTCATTTCTTACAGGTTATTTGACATTGGGCAAGTCACTAAATCTCTGTGCTTACTTTTTTACAGCATGGAGTAATGGCAGTCCTCATCTCAAAGGTGTTCTTAATGATAAAAAATGAAAATAGAAGTGGATCAGGTAGCATAGTGCCTAACACAGAGCAAGCTCTTCTGATGGAGGTGCGCAGGCCGTGTGAGGACCAGCAGCCAGGGTAGAAGGTCAGGGGAGAGCAGATACCGAGGCCAGAGAGCCTGGTGGAGAGCAGACGCTTGGGTCCCGTGGTGGGAGTGGAAAGTGATTAAACAGAAATCAACTTTTCATCTCAGCAGCCTCCTCCCCAGGACATCTCTGACAAGGAGTTGGAAGTGGACCTTCTTCTTTATTTCAAAAGCATGTCCTGTCATCCTCAAGAGGAAGGGGCCAGGCGGGACACCTCCTGTGTGCCTTCATGCGGCTGAGCACAAGAGGTCACGGAGCGCAACCTATTTCCCTTTGTCATCTACTTCAAATGGCTATTTTTAAAAAGTAATGGAAACAGGAGCAAGAAGGCACAGGCTCAGATGGCCTGCCTCTAAATTACCGGGAGAAAAGAAGTCCGTCTTGTCTAATTACGGAGCTAAGCTGTGTTCAGAGAGAAGCTCACTCCGTATCAGGCACTGAGATTTGTAGACCTTGGTAATTAGCTCTGGCCAAATGCAACAATCCTACTGATGAGGCCACTTCATCCAAAATGCTCCATCTCAGTGGCCAATCACTTCATTTGTCACCAGCTGCAAATCACTCAGCACTTCCCTGACAGAGCTAGGGCAATTCATTTTAATTGGCCCAGCTGCTGGTCACTGTTCCAACACTTCAGCTGGGGGAAGGCCTTGGCCACTGGTGGTGAGTCCCAGGGCTGGGGAGTGGGGTTTGGGCAACTGCTCTAAGGAAAGCCCAGGATGCTGAAAGTTGGTTTATAGTTCTAGCACTTGCAGAACTATGTTTCAAAGAGGAATGGACTCTTCCCATTTTTTTCCCAATTGGCCAGCTACAGAAGTGTAGTGTGGCCACAGTTAATGGATATAGATTAGTGCATGCATTCATTTATCTTTGGCTCAATCCCCAAGCCTTGGTTTCCATGCCTAAGGAAAAGGGACAATGAATCCCATCTCACTACTTGCATAGACCCAGCTGTAATAATGACAGTGACTTCTTATAATAATGACAATGACTTCTGGAAATATTCCTCTTGGCTTTTGGACTCACACTCTTGGATCTCCTATGGCCTCCTAGGTTGGTCTTTCTTAAGTTCTTTTTTGGCTTCCTTTTTTTTTCTTATGCTTAATCTTGAGCCACCGTACCTAGAGCATAGGCCTTCATCTTCTTTCTTTCCCTTTCTACAATCTTGCCTTAGACATGATCTCCTCTAGTCTCATGACCTTTACACATAGATGCTAATAACTCCCACATTTGAATTTCCATGTTCTCTAAATGCAAGGATATAATTGCCTAACTGATACCCCAAACTTGAGTTGTCCAAAGCGTCCACCAGAAAGCTTCATGTAAATATAACTATGCTTACTCTTTCCTTCTTTCCCTCAGAAAGTTGCACCATTATCCTCTCTGCTGTTGAAACTGAACCCCCGAGTGTCCTTTCTAGCTTGTCCCCTTCCCTTCCCCTCACATTTGGTCCACTGAATTCAGTCATCTCCTCACTCTCATCTTCACAGGAACCAGATTAGACAGGAGATTCTGGTTTAGCAATTTCTTACTTCTCTTTTCTTCACACAGTCCATGTTCAAACCATACTTGGGGGGGGATCTTCTAACACTACAGAGAGGGTCACTTTCACTGCATCCACCTTCAAGTTGTCACAATTAGTACATAAAATCTAAATTTTACACTTCCTGATCTGACCACCTTGAATCTCATCTTGTGCTGTGTGCTCCTCCATTGCTGTGCTCCTGCTCCTCAGCCTCCTTGCAGCTCCTACAACACATCAAAGCCTTTCCCACCTCAGGGCCTTTGCAGTCACTCCCTCTGCCTGTGACTCTTTTTCCTGGAATTGTCCCAAACCTGCCTCTATCTACCCTTCCTTACAGGTTTCTATTCAAATGTCACCCCTGCAAATACATTGAAGTATTACTGCTTCAGCTATTTTTATTTCTCTCTCTCTGTCCTTTTTTCCTTTTCTCATTGAACTTATAAAAGTCTAAGTGATATTTTACAGGTATATATTGGTTGATTTGTTTATTTGTTTATCTATCATCTGTCTTCCTTCCCTCATATGTAAGTTCAGTGAGGGAAGGATCTTACCAGTGTCATGTGCTGTTGTAACCTTAGCACCTAGCACAGTGCCTGGCATATAATAGGTACTCAATGAACATATTATAAAGATTCACATATACTCTAGATGAATGATTGTACACATTTATTCAGGAGCAATTACACACCGAGCATGATGTTTACCAGGCCTGAGCTTCCTTCTCAAGGAAATAGTTTAGCAGGAGAAATGTGACACACACAGAAGCCACTATAATAGCTGTGCTAAGGTGAAGAGATCAGGAAGTCATTGATTAAGTGCTGAGAAAATCAAAGTGGGAAAGGTCATGTTCTTGTGGAAAATATGGGGAACATCTTTGTGGAAGAGGTACGGTCGCACTGGGCCATGGAGGGCAGACTGGCTGTGGGCATTCTAAAAGATAAAAACATTTCTCAGAGTAGGAACAGGCTGTACTGTGGTTTATGGTGGGACAGTAATGGGAAAAAGAAAGAACTTTGCTTTGCCCAAAACATATTCGCTGCACCAGCAGCCATGGTTCTCTGAACCCCAACTCTGAGTTGCACAGTATCCTTGATGTCCGTTTGCTAACCCCCACCTCTGTTCAGGCCAGCTAGGTGCGTTGCTGCTGAGAAATGAACAAACTGAGGTTCAGAATGATTAAATGATTTAGTTAAGGCTACAAAACAAATGACAGCTCTTAGATGGGAGCCCAGTGTCATCTGACTCTGCTGGTATGATTTTATCTGTACTGAAAATGTGTTCAGCTCTGACCAAAACCCCAGCACTCAGGATTTACCCTTTCAGGGCCCAGCCACCACTCCCTGCATGATCCCCAACACCGAGGAATCTTTGGCACTCCACAAGTGTTCAAAGTGGGACTTCCTTCTCAAATGTTTTTGGGCTTAAGTTCTTAGAAAAAGCCAGTCTCTTTTTATAGCTGTCTGCTGGACAACCCATAATACAAAAACATATGGTGTCTCTGCATCCGGAGCCACCCTCCCCACAGCTCCTACTACCTGCTGATCCACCAGCTGGTTTGCAGAGGCGAGATGGGACCCGAGGGCCTGGGGCCCTGCCTTGGTGGTCCAGGTGTGAGCTTGCCTTGTCATCTGTGGCCCAACATGTCTGGCGTTTGCCGTCCTCAGGGTTGGGGATGTATTTAAATATGGTATGCTGTGGGATTTTTAAAAATATACCCTAACCCATCAGCAAACAGGAGATAAATGAACAATGTGTGCTTCTGCTTTAATTAACATTTGGTTCACTTCAGCACAAGGCACATATTAACAGGAGCTATTTTACTTAAAATAACCAGTTGAAAATCACCCATTTGCCAGGTACTTTTTCACCATACCCGGTTCCCTGTGTGCTCGGCTCCTCCCTTCCACTTATCCCCAGCTGAGCTCGCACAGTGGCCCTGGAGGCAGGAGCAGTATCCTTTTCTCTTCTCACCACAAAGCCCCCATTGTTTCTTCAAAGGGACACTCAGTTCTTCCAGAGCTAAGAAAGATAATCGCTAAGTGGGAGTTGAGAAGCTGTATAGACCTTTCCTCTTGCTCTTGCTCTGCCTTTGTTAACTGATTTGGGTAAGCTATTTCCTATCTGGAGCCTCAGTTTCACCTACCTAGGAAATGGGGTGATAGCAAATGGGGTCAACGGCCCAGAAGGGCTCTGTGGATGAGCTGTAATGTACTGGGTACCTGAGCCAGAGTAGACACCCAAGAGAAGCAGTTGCTATTATCCAAAAATAGAAGATGACATGGGAAGAAGTTCCAAATAAGATATTAAGTGAGAAAAGCAAATTATACAATATAGTGTGTGGCCCCATTTAAAAACTCATCCTGGCTCTGTCCTGGACAATATCTGAAGCCTCAATGAAATCGACCTGCACCCCGCCTACTCTTGTGGAAGTTGGGCCAAACCCTAGACAGTCTCAGGAATGCCAGCGAGCCTCCCCTGCCCTTCCCGCATGCTCCTGGGAGCCAACTGAATGCAAGAAAGGTTGGGAGCATCTGGGACCCCACCTTGCCACCACTCATCAGCACAGGAGCTACACTGAGCACTGGGGATGTTCAGACTCTTGCCCTGCTACTCACACACAATCAGGACAGTGAGATTGCACTACAGGGAGTCTCTGGTTCTTCAAAAATAACAAAATGAAGGAGCAAAATGCAATCTCAGACCTCCACACCACCCAAAACAAGTCCAGGAGGCATCAATACAGAAGACCCTGGAAGTCATACACCTGAAATTTCTGAAATGATAGCAACTGAAGTAAAGAAACAACTCCATCAGGCCATAGAAGACATCAGAGCAGAAATAATGTCTCAGGTGAGAAAAGAAATAACAACAATAATGAAAGAACATCCAGCATATCTAAAGATGACATAGCCAAGAAAATACAAGAGCATAGACAATTCAATGAAACCTTCAGGGAACAATATAGAAAAGAACTAGAAGGTATGAAACAGATGCAAACAGATATCCAGGAACTTAAAAATTCCATTAAAGCTTGCAAAACCACCTGAATGAAGCTGAAGATAGACTCTCAGACCTTGAAGACAGCATTGCCACTAATGAACATAAAAGCAGGGATCTCTTACAAACCACAAAGAACCAGGAAATAACAATGCAACAAGTGCAAGACAAAGCAAAGAGAAACAATGCCAAATTAGTAGGTATTAATGAAATAGCAGGTGTCAACACAAATGACATAAAAAGACTATTTGCAGAAATAATAGCAGAACATTTCCCAGGCATGGTAAAAGAATTGGACATCCAGATAAGTGAAGCATATAGAACTCCAGTTAATCACAACCAAAATGAATCTACACTCAGTCATATAGTGATCAAGATCCCAGAAACTCAACAGAAGATCAGAATATTAAAAGCTGTTAGAGAAAAGAAATAGGTCACCTATAAAGAAAAGCCTATCAGAATCACTGCAGACTTCTCAACACAAACCATCAAGGCAAGAAGAGCTTGGAGTGAAGTACTTCAGGTAGTGAAAGAAAACAACTTCCAACCCAGATTGATGTACCCTGCAAAGCTATCTTTCCAATTTAATGGAGAAATAAAATATTTTCATGATAAAGTATAACTGAAGAAATTCATGAGCTCCAAACCAATCCTACAAAGAGTACTATAAGATATACTAGAAAGAGATAAAGCAGACTGCAACTTCAAGAACAACAACAGAAAGGAACCAACAAGCAGAGCAAGCAATTAAACAGAGGGAAAAAGGAGGATCTAACAGCAGGAAAATAGCATGACAAAGATAAGCCAGTACATATCAGTTATAACCATCAATATAAATGGTCTCAATGCACCAGCCCAAAGAAGCAGACTAGCAGAGTGGATCAGGAAACAAAATCCAACTATATGCTGTATACAAGAAACACATTAACTCAAAAGGAAATTCATAGACTGAAAATCAAAGGATGAAAAACAGTATTCCATGTGACAGGAACCCAGAAGAAAGCAGGTGTAGCTATTCTGTTTGCAGACAACATGAACTTCAAACCAAGAACTATTAAAAGAGATAAAGAAGGTCACTACATTCTTGTGAAGGGGAAGCTTCAAGAGGAAGAGATAACAATCATAAACATCTATGCACCAAATATAGGAGCAACCGCCTATATAAGACAAATTCTAA
>NW_004955408.1:8063543-8164125 GCF_000276665.1 Chinchilla lanigera | reverse complement strand
ACTTTGCATGCTTGTGTCTGGTGGTCTGAGCAACTGATTTGAAGGTAACAATATGCAATGGAATTACAATGGTGAACTCCTACCGTGTTGTCTAGTGAAACTCTATATTATCTCTAATGTTTTATTGAAGAATTATTTTCTTATTTTCTTTAATGGTTTGAGTAATCTTTCATTCTTACATCTGATAATCTGAGTAATGTAGTTGAGGATAGCGGTATGCAATGTAACAACCACTGTTGATTAGTATTAACTTGCCTTGAGACCCTGTTATCACTTTGAATGTGCTTACTTTTATTTGTTTATGTTCGTGATACTGGTATGCTGCTACTGTTCTATTTTTTCTTCGTTTGTTTCTCATGTACTATTCTCTTTAAAAAAAAAAAAAAAACGCATCCTGCTAGAATCACATGACTAGAAGCAGGTAAACTAAGATGCAATGGGAACCATGCAGGCGCCTGAATTATGGCCTTTATTTTTTTCCCTACCTGCTGTTTCCTGATCTCCTAAATGAATACCTACAATGTTTGTTTGTTTGCTTGTTTTGGTACCGGGAATCGAACTCGGAACCTTGTGCTTGCCAGGCAGGCGCTGTGCTGCTGAGCTACACCCTCAGCCTAGCTACAGTGTTTATAATATGTAGAAAATGTGTGACAGAGTGGACAGACTGTGGGATCGTCAAACTGGGTTCAAACCACAGCTTCTGCTAGGGAAAATAATCTAGCTTCTCCGCATTCCCACTCTTACCTGTGAAGTGGAGCAGCACTCTCTCATGTTGGCCACTTAACAAGGGTATTTTTAAAATCACTAACTTGGTGAGTGAAGAGGAGTCAGGAAGAGGGAAGGAAGGGACTGGTGCTAGCAGGAAAGTATGGGTCTCCCTGCAAGGCTGGTGTGGAAGCCGAGAGCAAAGGCTGAGAAGAGAGTAGATGTGTAGACACTCTGGAGGAAAACATTCCAGACAGGAAACAGGAAGACAGAGGTCCTGAGTCAGGACGAGGCTGTACCTGTTCAAGCTGGTGGGCTGCGCGGCCCGGGCTGATTCTGGAGAGTGAGGCACGAACCAGAGCAAGCATGGACTTGGGCTCATGCGTGGACTCGGGGCCTAATGACTGCGAGCCCAGCAACTCCCACACCACCTCCTCTCAGCAGCTTTCCAGGCTGTGCGTCCTGCACTCACCTTCCCCAGATTCTTGTACTGTTCCACCAGGACCCTTCCTTGTTCTGTTTTTTAAAAAATGGTTATTCCTATGCTAATTTATTAAATAATTGTGGGGGTTTAGATTTCTTCATAATCCTCTAGAACCTAATATATTCTCAATAGTGGATGAATGAAATGAATCGCGGTTCAGTAGGCAGTTTGTGATGCTTTCCTCAGTGCTATCTATAAAGGAAAGATTTCCTAAGGTGATTAATTGCAAAGGCATGATTGCAAAGTAAGCATTTACTCTATGAGTCCATAAACTGATTTCAAAAACTTTCAAAGCATCTAATTTTGAAAAAAATGATAATCCCAATACATCCACAATTCTTAAATAGCCATATAGTCATGTTTCCTCAGAATCTTTGCCCTTAAAAGTGATCATCATACAGCAAATTATTGCATAAAGTTAAAATAATAATGGTGCACTTCTTTAAAAATAGTATAACAGACTGATATTCCCACAGATTTAGACAGGTCACACTTTTGGTGAGTTACTGCCACAAATCTGCCTGAATTCTTACAGAACACTAACTTTGGGTCTTTCTATTTTCCACCAAGAGACACGGACAGGACTTGAAATGAGGCTGGCTCTGGGCTTGCTCTGGGTCATGCATGAGTTCAAAGAGGCCCTGAGGAACGTTTACTCTTGCCCACAGGAGACAGGAATGGATTTTCTTTCCCGGTTCTCAAATAGGAGAAACCAACCTTCCTGAAGGACTGGCACTCTGCTCAGCCCCAGTGTCCAGCTTTGCCTCTGTGTCCCAGCCTCCCGTGTTCACTGAGCCTGGGATCATCTGCCGCACTGTTCATGGGCTGTGCAGTAGTCAGAATTCTAAGATGGTCCCATGATCTCTGCCCCACGCGTTACTCCTATGATTCTGCTGTACTCCATTACGCAAAGGGATTTTACTTTTGCAAATGTAATTATGTGTACAAATCAGTTGAATTAAAGGCAGGGATATTGTCTGGGTGGGTCTGATCTAATCATGCAAATCTTTTTTAAAAAGACAATTTTCTCCAGGGTGGCAGAAGAAAGACAAGAGCGACTTGAGATGACAGGGATGTGATATGAGGGAGGGTCTCTGTCAACTAGGTGGGGGAGCCTGGGAAGATGAATCTGGGGCAGCCTCTAAAAGCTGAAGGTGGCCTCCACTGGTAGTCAGCAAAAAGAAGAGGATTTTCCTCTCCTATACCTACTAGGAATTGAATTCTTCTAATAAGAGGACTCAGTCTGGGAGAGGCCCCTGAGCTCCAGATGAGACAGCTCCGCTGGTTGCCACATTGATTTCAGTCTGGTGAGAACCTGAGTAGAGAATCAAGTGCTCACATCTGCCCTACAAAACTGTGAGATAATATATGAGTACATTTAAGGGTATGTTTATGTTCATTTGTTAAAAATACTAGAAAACTAATATAAGGTAGCTGTAAATCATTTAGCTATGTATTCTTTTTTTTTTTTTCTGGTACCAGGAATCAAACTCACGACCTCACGCTTGCCAGGCAGGCGCTGTGCCGCTGAGCTAAATCCCCAGACCCAGCAATGTACTCTTAAACCACTATGTTGTCTTCCACTTGAGGATGTCTGCGGTAAATCCCTGGCCCTTTATTCCAGCCTCATCCTGCAATATTCCCCTCTATGTTTTCTGGGGAACTTAGTGGTTAAGAGTAAAGGTCCTGCTGTCAGCCTTCTTGGGATCAAAAACCATTCTGCAAGAATTAGGTAGTATCCTTGAACAAGGCACATAATCACACTACTCATAAAGTAGGAGGCAGACAATTAGCTCGCAAAGACACCCTACCCTTATCCCTAGAACCTGTGACTATATCATATGGCAAAAGAGACCTTCCAGGTAGAATTAATATTAGGGACCTTAATGCATGCCAGCTCTGGGGAATCACCTTGGCCCTTAGACACAGAAGAGGAAGGCAGAAGAGTCGAACAACTAGATGACACTGAAGCAGCAGAAATGCATGGAAACATGAGAGGGATCGGATCCTGCATGTAAGACAAAAGGGGGCAGGAGGTGAAGGAATGCAGATCAGTTTCTTCTAGAAGTTCGAAAGGGCCCTTAGATGCACTCCACCAAAGAAAGCAAGACCCTGGTCCGACACCTGCAGCCACAGAATTTCTGCCAATGTCAACAAGCCAGGAAACAGGTTCTCCCCTGGAGGTGCCAGAAAGGAACACTACCCTGCCAATACCTTCACTTTACTTCAGGAAGCCTCCAGGACTTCTGACCCACAGAACTGGAAGAGAGCCTATTTGTGCTGTTTTACGCTTCTAAGTTTTGTAATGGAAACTACTACAGGGCTATTAATAATGAATACATGTCAATCAGACAGGACCGAGATTGGCATACATGCTAGTAATCCGCGTTCTTTTTGCTGCCATGTGTATTCGTCCTTCATTGCTCTAGCCACACTCACCTTTCCTGTCCCTTGTAAGTACTTCCATCAGAGCACATGCTTAACTTTGTATTTTGCTTCCTCATGTATATTCTTATTCTTCTCCACTTCAGAGTCCATCTTGACATTGTCCCCAACCCACTCAGCCAGTGTAATCTCTTTCAGTGTGGTACATTTTTGTTACCCGGGTTAGACAATAAATTCATTTAAACTTTAGGTTGCACTTTAGGTGCTCTCCCTTTATTAAATTTTATATGCTGTGATATGTTATTATAACAAACAATCCCAAATAACAAAATCTTGGCTTTGGCTGGGGATATAGCTCAGCAGCACATCGCCTGCTTGGCAAGCACGAGGTTGTGAGTTCAATTCCCGGTACCAAAAAACAGAAGCAAAATCTTGGCTTTAAACAAATAGGTATATTTCTGTTAAAATATTTTTATACAAGAAGAGTGCTTAACATGAGATTTACATTTATAACATGTTTTGAAATGTGAAATGTACTATTGTTGCCCACTGGAGCCCTGTTGTACAGAAGAGCTCTAGTTTACTCATCTTGCTTGACTGAAACTTTATGCCTATTCATTAATAACTCCCCAATCACCTCCCCCCCGCCTCAGCAATCATCACTCCATTTTTGATTCTAAGACTTTCATTATTTTAGTGCCTTGTATAAGTGAAATTATTTGGTATTTGTTTTTCTGTGCCTGCATCATTTCACTTAGTGTGCCCTAAAAGTTATCCATGTTGTCACATGTCACAGAGTTCCTTTATTTTTTTAAAGGCTGAAAACTATTTTATGGCATGTACCACATCATACTTTTTCTATATATTCGTGACATTGCCTGTCATGTGCGTGTAGGTTGCTTCCACATCTTGGCTGCTGTGAGGAGCGCTGCAGTAAACACAGGGGTGCTCAGGTCTCTTCAGGATTTTGTGTCAGTTCTTTTGGATTCAGAAGTGGGATTGCTGGATCATAGGGTAGTGTTATGGCTTGGGGCTTATTTTGCAAGGGAAACAGTATAATACAGGACACATAGTTTATAAGAGTATTTATAATAGTCACCCAGGGAATGATATACAAAAGAGTGCAGGAAATCTGTCCACACACTATGACCAAGGAATTTAGCCAAGGGCCAGGATCCCATGGAAATGTCTTGCATGAGTCAGCTGAAGGCCTAGAGTTCAAAACAGTGCCTCCCATGAGTCCAGCTGGAGGTCCCGATGCCTTAACAATATCTCATGCAGGCCTTTTTCAAAGATCTGTGCCGGGAAGGCCCAAAGGTCAGTGGTGAAATCTAGAAGTCTGTGCCAGTGGGATGAAGGATCTGTGCTAGCAGGCTGAGGGATCTACACTGGAGCCAGGAAGCGATATGCAAAGTAAAAACCAGAGCTCCCCTGAAAAGTACCATAGCCATCCTCAGCAACAGTGAGGTCCCAAGCTCCTCCAATGGTGAGGACAGCTGAGTTCCCATCAGCAAAGCCAATGCAGCAAACTTCTCCAGGAGACCAGCAGTGCACCTTCTTCCCCTCCAGAGCCAGGAAGCGATGCTCAAAGTGAGGACCAGAGCTCCCCCAAAGTGAACTGAGGATATTCTCAGTGCCAACAACGTCCTGAGCTCCTCAGAGGATGAAAACAGCCAAATTCATCAGGAAAGCCCGCACGATAAGCTCCTCCAAAAGAACCAACAGCTCCTTACAGCTTCTACCAGTTCCCACCAGCCTTTCTCAGCTCCCACCAGCCTTACTTCCTCTTCTGCAGTTCTACTCTTACGCTGCTGGCCACAATCCCCAGGTGGGCCTTCTACACCCAGTGCTATGCTTACTCAGTTCAGCTGGGGGTTATAAGTTGATCATCAGTTGTCAGTCCACTACAGGTAGCATGAGGCACCTTTATTACTGTCCTCCATGGCTGCTGTACTATTTTTTATTCCCACTATCAGTAGACAAGGATTTCAACTTCTCCTCATCCTCACCAGGACTCATCGTTTCAGGTATATTTCTTACTCATGTTGTGTGTCATAGTGGATGGTCTGGGGCTTTTTTCTGATCACCCTTCCTCTGGGCCCAGGTCCGATGGGGAAGCTGCCCACTGGAACATCCCCTTTCCTAGCGCTTTTTCTTTTCTTTTCTTTTCTTTTCTTTTCTTTTCTTTTCTTTTCTTCTCTTTTCTTTTCTTTTCTTTTCTTTTTTCTTTTCTTTTCTTTTTTCTTCTCTTTTCTTTTCCTTTCTTTCTTTCTTCTTTCTTTCTTTCTTTCTTTCTTTCTTTCTTTCTTTCTTTCTTTCTCTCTCTCTCTCTCTCTCTCTCTCTCTCTCTCTTTCTTTCTTTCTTTCTTTCTTTCTTTCTTTCTTTCTTTCTTTCTTTCTTTCTTTCTTTCTCCATCCTTGCTGCAACTCTATCAAATGCTGCTGTATGCCTGACACTGTACTAAACATGAAGCTAAGAACAAGGGTGGCTCAGGCTGTGCCCTGTGCTTATGGTCTACAGCTGTGTCTTGTTCTCCACCTTCCTCCCTTACCTCACTCTACGTTCCTTCTTTTCCTGTTTTCCTTTGTTTTATAGTTTTCCTCCTCCATCCTGTACCAGTAGACCACAAGTAACCAGAGGGCAGGAGCAAGATCAACTTTGAGTTCCTTGCAATTCCTGATATATTAGGCACTCATCTGATATTCCTTGGGTGGAATACAAAATTGAAAACAAAATTCTCCGTAGATGCCAAACATTTGTTCTCTGCTTATATCCTCCATATGTTCTCAAAACTAGTAAGTTAGTAGGGTTTTGCATATGCTTTGCCAATTTATTTCAGAGAATATTAGCTCTCTACCAGCATATATTTTCCAAGAAGATTAATAAGATCATCAACCATACACCTTATAAATCAATTTTAAAATTGCCATAGTGATAGTTTATTTTTTCTCTCAAGAGATTCCACTTGTTTTTGTGACTTACACTAAATCGACAGTTCTAATCACAGTCATGAAAATTCAAGCTTTAAAGCTAGAGCATATTAGAAAAGAATTTTCCAGAGATGTCATAAAACTTCTCCCCACAAGTGAGATGTTGTGCCTTTTACTGATAGAGTGGAAACAAGAAAAGGAAGCCTGTGAGAAGGAGAGGGACAAGTCTCAGGGTCCTGCCCGGTTTCTGGATGCTGAGCAGATCACTTGTAATTTCCTGCAGGTGTGAGCTGACCCGGTTGGAATGAAGAGAAGAGCCTCCATTGCTTTGCAGCTCTCGGCACTGGGACTGCTCTTTAACCAAAAAGCTGAGCTTGTGCCCAGGCCAGGCATCTGGCCTGTCATGAGGGATCTCGGGAGTTAACAGTGAGTCAGCTATGATGCTGCCAATGGTGCTCATTGAGTACGTGGACATCATAGGCCAGACTTTGAGCTGACATTTCCTAGGTATAGAGGAAGGACCTTCAAAGCTGAGACTGGAAGAATGAATTCACCAAGGACCAGACATAGGGGAAGGGCCCTCTAGGCAGAGCAATAAGACAAGCCACAAGCAGAGAAATAACCTGAGTCTTGGGAGTGGAAGAGACCCATCCACTCCCACGGAAGAATGGCAGAGTGGACATGGCAGGTGGGAATGTGGGAAGGTGCAGGGTAGTGGGGAATGAGGCTGAGCAAGTGGACACCTGGAAGGAGTGTGCAGCAGAAAGGTGGGAGGAATGGAAAGCAGAGGGTGCCTTGAGCCAGTCCCTTTTTTTCCCCTGAGGAATCCTCCTCAGTGACTGGGGAATAAATTGGGGTGAGTTGACAATAAGAACAGAGCCAAGGAGATGAGCATCTGCTATGGCAGGAGCCCAGGCCACGCGTTGACTCAGATCGCACTGTAGCACATGTTACACTGAGTGGAATAGCACAGGTAGGGCCAGAGTGAACACAGGTAAAAGGATGCAGGAGGCGGGCTTTCTGTGGAAGGCTGAGCGGACATAGCTGAGGAGGAGGCCTCACGCATTTGTTGTGGTCCCCATACATAAGGTTCTGTTTTGTTCCAGGCACTCTACAAGGTGCTTGTGCTGATTCCTCACCTCACACTGTGAGGAAAGCAGGGTTTAGCTTCATTTTATGAATGGGGACAGTGAAGCTCGCAGAGCTAAGTGTCTTTCCATCAACACACAGCCTGTCCGAGTCCAGTGTTCATCTTTTAACTGATATTTTATACAAATAAAGAGCAAAGTAGATGAGAGATAAATAGGAATGATGGAGAAGTTCAAATGCTTCTTCAAATTTTATATTGTGTTGTTTTAAAAAGATTTCAACATGCCTGTAATCCCAGTGCTCAGAAGGTTGAGGCAGGAGGATCTTTGTGAGTTCGAGGCCAGCCTGAGCTATAAAGTGAGTTCAAGGCCAGCCTGAACAGCATAACGAGACTCTGTCTCAAAAAGACCAGCCCCCCCCCCCAAAAAGGAAAAAAAATCCAACACACTACATGGCAATTTGTTTCATTTACACTTAAAGTTTATTTTAGTTCATTCAAAAGAAAGTTTGTCTTATCTGTTTGCTTCTTTTTTTGAAAGAATCTTTTTGGTTTATGTCTTCTACTGAGTAACTACTTGGAAGAAAACAATACACCATGTGTTACCTGTTGTTATCCTCTTATTATTTGGTCCTGAAAATACATTTTATATTTTCATAAAATAAAAAGAAAAACAAAATATTCCAGTAGGACCTTTTTCAGAATTGTTGATGGAGAATCAGTGGCCAGAACACCCTGAAAAATGATATCTACAACCTTGCTCTTCCCAGCCCACAGGGCAGTCTTGCAGAAAGTCCCCCCTTTCTGCATCCTATCTGGATGAGTGGACCAGTCTCAGTGCTGTTCCTAATCCCTGCTCCTGGAGAAGTGGGTCTGTCCTCAGTCCCTCAGTCCCTCAGTCCCTCTTTAGCACCCTGGCGATGATGGCAGCCCCTGCAAAGACCTCTCCTTTAGCCTCCCAGCAGTTAACATTGAAATTAGCACTGGAAAGTCCCCTGGGAAAAAGAAATGGGGTAGACCCTGGGATAGAGAGAGAAATGCCCAAGATCAGGGCACAGGAGAGGTATCTGGTAGATTAGACCAGGTGGCTGGGGGGATGCTGTGTTAACCACGGGCAAGGTGCCTACTGCATTTCATGTCTGTTTCCCCAGAGAGTGGATAACACTTGTCTGCCTCTTGGTTGTTGTAAGATCAAATAAACAATAGATGCCTGTGTTCTGAAAATCAAAACCCTTTCTGCAAATAAGAGGACTTACGGTTCTGATATTATGAGGAAGAATCAGAGGCACGCTGCTAGAAGGTGCCTCAGGGATCATTAGGGTCTTCTTGATTATTTTTCAGATGAAGAAATCCAGGAGGAGGCTCAAAGCATTTAAATGACTTTTCCCCAGATCACTCTGGCGATTAATGTTGGAGCCACGTTTAGGGAGAAATTCTTCACCTTAGGCTGAGGACTTTTTCCACTGTCTCACTTTGGTGGGATAGCACCCTAGTTCACAGGCAGATGGACTAAGGTGTGAACCCCTAGTTTTGCCACTTATGAATGACATGGTGGCCAAATTATGTGATCTTTTGGAATTTCATTTTTTTCCTCTTTAAAAATGGGGTAGCCATAGTTGTGAATGGCAGGGCTGTTAGGGAGATTAGGTGAGGTACTATTTACAGGTATTTGGTAAGTAGTGGTTGGCAATAAGACAACGATCAGGGCTAGGGATATAGCTCAGCAGCACAGCTGGGTTTGTCAGCTGTGGCAAGCTCAAGGTCCTGAGTTTGATTCCCAGTACAAGACAATGATAAGTTGTCTGGCAAGCTCAAGGTCCTGAGTTTGATTCCCAGTACAAGACAACGATAAGTTCATATATGGCACATTCTCCTTTTCTATCTATGCCACATGAAGATTGAGCTGAATTTCAGAAGTTTCCAACCCAAATCAATAACTCTCTGATCTTTGTTTGGGCTCCTACATATTTAACTTATAGAACCAGGAAGGAGGTTGAAAGAGAACATCACTCCCTAATAATTCCCAATGTTTGCTCTAGCCCATCTAAAAAAATTCATTGTGGAATCTAGTTAAAAGCATGGTCAAAAGCTGTGTGGTACCATATTCCAGTGTAATTAAATATTTCATCCAAATAACTCAGGGAGGGTAGAGGGAAAGATGGACTCTGATTGACAAAGAATTAGAGGGTCCATTATATTTGTGCAAGGCAATCCTTATTCAGAGATGTGAAAGGCCTGGAAAACTAAGACAACTCAAAGGTGTGAACTGATCTCACTCTAAGGAATTACACTTTATACCACCAAAGATAATAGAATCATAGAACTTTTGGAAAAGGGAAGGGGACCAAGAAATAGAAGGGTAGGACAGGGAAAGAGGAAGAGGTGAAAATAAAAAAAAAAAATAGTTAAAATTGTTATCTACATGTACCAACTCTCCACAATGAATGTAATCATTATGTTATGGTTTGTCTGCCCCAAACCTCATGTGTTCATAGGTAGGGGATTTTCAGAGCTGCTTGAATCTAGGGTGTGTGACACTGGGGTTAAGGGTATGTGGCACTAAATTAGTCCACTGAGTGTTTACATAGTTCTGGGTGTGGCTGAATGGATTTACTGAAGACAGAAGCCCCACCCAAAAGGCTTGTAGCCTGTTTGAGATAGGAGGGAAAGACAGTTTTGCTGCTGCTGCTGCTGCTGCTGCTGCTGCGTCTGCTGCTGCGTCTGCTGCGTCTGCTGCTGTGCTGCTTGCTTCCTTCTAGTTGACGTACCGTGGCTGTTTCTCCTCTGTGATGCCCCTCTGTCATTCCACCCTACTTTGGAACCAGCCAAATATGGGCTGAAACCTCAACAAATGGTGAGCTGAAACGAACCTTTCCTCCTTTTACCCCAGGTGTTGGGTATTTTGTCTCAGCAATGAGAAAAGTAACTAAGACACATTATATAGTGCAAACATGTACTACTCATAAAAAATAGATAATAAAATTAGACTGTCTCTCAAAGTTAAAGTACCAGCGAAGAATGAGAGTGCTTGTAAATCTATGGTGCTCTCCTTAAAAGGAGTTCTGCATTCCGCTTACTCTAGATACCCAGCCATCATACATAGACTAGAGGCTGAGTCTGTGTCCCTCATAAACAGGAACTGCAAATTGTCATCGCAGTGGGTTCAACCACATCTAGTCTATGTGCAAACTGCTCCTGCCTCTACCCACATTTCCTTCCCAACTTCATTTCATGTGAATTTTAATCAAACATTTTAGTTGACTTACTGCTTCCTCTCTTCTCTTATGAAAATGACTGTAGAGGGGATGTAAAATACCAGCATATAGGTACATTTCTTATAAGAAGACATGGAAATTTGAGGTCAGAGTCTTGATGGGAAGAATTATACGGGTAATCCCTTTTATTAGAATAGGTGTTGGTGGAAATTCCTTCACCCTCTCCCTTCGCTTGGTTTCTAGGACGTTCAAGCCCTGCTTTTCCTTCTACTTCACTGATGATTTCTTTTCAGTCTCTTTAAAGCCCCACCATGACTTCTAAATGCTTAAGGACTCAAAAACAGATCTCTGTCCTTCATGTTCCCAGGATGGCCTGATCTAGTCACAAATCTTCATGTCCAGTGTGTTGATGATTCCCAAAATGCTGAGGTCTAATCTGGATCTTGTCCTTCACCTTTAGTCTCATAAGCCTATCCCACATTTTCTCTAGCGTGTCCGGTAAACATCTCAAACAACATGTTCCTTGATGTCTCCTCACCACATGTACCTGTTCTTCTCAGATGCTGCCAGTCTCAGTAAAAGACACCTTCATTGTTTCATTACTGAAGCCTAAACCATTAATTACTTTCTGTTTCTCAAATTCATCAGAAGTCCTATTGGCTCTACCTTCGAAATACATTCTGGGTCAGCCCGTTTCTCACTTGGAGAGCACCTTACCCTCGTTCACCATTTCTTGCCTGAGTAATGTGATATCCTCCTACCTCACTGCCCTTTTTAAAGGCAATAATAGGCTCTTTTCTACCCATCAGTTTATTTGGCTTCTCAGGTTCAGAACTATTGAAATATGGGACCAGATAATTTCTAGCGGTGGGACAACATCCTCTCCAGAGAAGAGTGTTCGTCAGCATCTTCAGCCTCCACCCACTGGTGCCTTCCAGTAGGTCCCTGTTCCATTTCTGACAACCTGAAATGGACATTGCCAAATATCTCCCGGGGAACAAATCATTTCTGATGTAGAGAGAGATTTGTTTAAAAATGTAAATGGGATCAGATCACTCTCTTGCTGGAATCTTCTCAATTGTTTCCTGTCATGTTCAAAACAGGATCCAAGTTTCTGACAATGTCTCACAAGGCATGTAGTGTTCCTCTGGCCTGGAGCATCCTTCTGTTGCTTTTTTACTTGACTAATGTCTACCAATCCTTCAATTTTGGTATAGATGAAGCTTCCTTTAGAAGCTTACTTTGGATTAAGGTCTTTGCTTTTTATTCCAATAACTTCCTGCCCTTCCTTTTACATAGTGAGCATCATACTGCATTGTGATACTAGATTGTGAACCCACTAAGGGCAAGGACTGCATTTTATTTACCATATCCTTTTCTGATATATAACATTGGTCTGGAAGGGAGCATTTAAGGAACTATATGACAGACTGATTCAAACTGTAAATGTCAAATTGGTATATTAGTTCCTTCCTGGTTGAGATCCTGGGAGCAAATACAACTATGAAGCTAGACACCATCATGTCTTAGCAATCTGCCTTTTTATTCAGTAGTTCTGTAACTACTTTTTGAAACATTAAGAACAATCTCCATTCCTCATCAAAGAAGTCCTTAGTAGGAGAACACCCTAATGTAACAAATGCTTATTGAGTACTTGATAGGAGCTGGGGGCCAGATAATTGTTGATGGATAGGAAGTTATATGCATAGGAATTGAGTAGTTTATATTTCAGGATGGGTGATGGTCATTTAGTACATAATAACATAGCAGATGAAGTGTGGTTTAAAAATACAGTGTGTACTTTTAAAGAATATTAAATTTTAAAGAATACTACAGTAAAAAGCACATTGCCATTATTCCTCTTCCAAATGTCCACCTTGTTTCTACATTATTTTGAGACAGGATCTTGCAATGCAGTCTAGGCTGGCCTTGAACTCACAATAATCCTCTTGCCTCAGCCTCCCAAGGGCTGAGATTAAGGGCATTGTATGTTTCACCATACCTGGATTTCCCTTGCTTCTGACACATTTATCCCATCATTCTTGTTACTTTATGAAACAGTCTGGGCATCTACTTTTGCGAATGTCTTTAATTGCCCTGTTATGGCTACCTTGATGTCTAAATGTACTCAAAATGTTTACATTTCATGGTCATTTTGATTTTGGGGACGAGCCAGAGAAACTGCATGATGCCAGGTCTGATTAATAAGGTAGATGAGGACACACTGCAATTTTATGAGACTGCTTTTCATTGGATAGCACTCAGCAGCAGCATTCACTATATTTTTGATAATACATCATAAATATACTGGGATTGCAGGCATCCCACCCTGGTTTCAAGATCTTAACACTGGTCGTGGCAGTGATATTTTGGAAAATGCAAGCAACAAACAAACAAACCAATGAATGAATGAATGAACAAACAGGCCTATATCAAACTGAAGGCTTCCTGCACAACAAAGTAGACAACACAATGAAAAGGCAACTCATGCAAGCGGAGAAAATATTTGCAATCATATATTTCATGAGGAGTCAGTACCTACATACAGAAGGAACTCATAAACTCGATAGCAAATACAAAAAAACCCCAAGCAAACAAACTAACAAAAAGCTCCAGATAGCCCATTTAGGGAGTGGGCAAAGAATCTAAACAAATTTTTTCTGAAGATGTATATATGGTGAATAGGAGTATGACAAAAAGTGCTCAACATCACTAATCATCAGGGTAATGCAAATAAAACTATAATGAGATATTCCCTCTCACCTGTGAGGATGACTGCTAACAGAAAACAAGAAGATAACAAGTATCAGGGTGTAGAAGAAATTAAACTCACATACACTGTTGGTGCTAAGGTAAATTGGTATAGCTATTACATAAAACAATATGGGAGGTCCTCAAAAATTTACATAGAACTATGATATAATTCTATGATATGTAATTCTGCTTCTGATGATATGTTCAAAGCAAATAGAAGCAGTGTCTCCAAGACATATCTGCACTCCCACCTTTATGGTAACATTATTCACAATGACCAAGATACAGAAACAAACTGTCAACTGATGACTGAATGGATGAAGAAAATGTGAGACACTCGAATACAGTATTATTCAGCTTCAAAAAGAAGAAATCACCGGGGGTATAGCTCAGTGCCATAAGCACCTGTCTGGCAAGTGCAAGGTCCTGAGTTCGATTCCCAGTGCCCACCCCCTCAAAAAAAAGGACAAAAAGAAAGAAATATCATCACTTATAACAACATGAATAACCCATGAGTTTACTATGCTCAATGAAGCAGGACACAAAAAGAGAAATAATGGTATCAGTTATATGAGGAATGTATAAAAGTTGAACTCATAGAAAGAGTAGAAAGATAGTTATTATGGGTTAAGAGTAGGGTCAATGGGAAGGTGTTGATCAAAGGTCACAAATGAAGCTATGAGATAAATAAGTTATGGGTTTGTAAGTTACGAATTTGCAACATGGAGATCATAGTTAATATTATTGTACATGAAAGAAAGATAAACTCAAGTCATTTGTAGGGAAATAGATGTTCCTTGAGACTATAACATTAAATGAAATAAATAAGACACATTCATTTAAATATTGCATAGTTTGTCTTGTATAAGAAACCTAAATTATAAATAAAGAGTACAAATAATATAAGTAATAGGAAGTAGGGAGACAGATCTTTCTCAAATGGGAAGGGGATCAAGAGATAGAAGAACTGGGAGAGAGAGGAGGGACAGGCTATGAAACAAAGAATTAAGATGTGTCATGTACATGTACTAACTCCAAGCAAGGAATATAAACATGGATTGTAAACATGCAGTAATAAAAAAAGGTACCCTTACAATTTGTTCAGAGAGATCTCAAGAGTATTCAGCAAACTCACACAAGCAAAAATGATGACTATGTAAGGTAGGATATGTTAATTAGCTTGGCTTGGGTGGTAATCATTTAATAGCACATGTGTATATTAAAACACTATATAGATCCTAAATATATATAACTTTTATTTGTTAATCATACTTCCATAAAGCTAGGGAAAAATTGGATTCTGCCTTTGTGGATGTCACATTTTAGTTTGGGAAAAGAGGAATTTTAGAACCACAGTGTGCTAACACTTAATAGAAATATGTGCAAAACTGTGGGTGTTCTTAGGAGCTCCGGATTGTCCTAGTAGGTGGACTGGAGGAAATCAGGAGAAACTCCCTTGAGAAATTCAGCTAGTTGAGCTGAATTTTGGCGAATGAGTTTACTAGACTGATGAGGATGGAAGAGAATCTTCTGGCAAAGAAACAGAGGAGAAAATTCAAAGAGGGCTCATAAGTTTGGAATGCAACAGAACATAAGAGAGATAGATGGAAATGGAGGTGGGGAAAGAGAGAGAGAGAGAGAGAGAGAGAGAGAGAGAGAGAGAGACAGAGGCAAATAAAGCTAAAAAAGGATGGAGGGGCATATTTTAAAGGGCTTTGAAGATCACACTAATGGGTTCAGGCTTTATCCTGCACTGTTGGAGAAGAATTAATAGAGCCTGATAAAGGTGGTTAAAGGCCTAGATGTGAAGCATGCAGAGCAGATGTTAGGGAAAGAGCCCAGAAGTAAGGAGAATTCTCTCTTGAACCTTCTTCCTTGGCACATCTGACCTCATGGCTCACAAAGCCCTGTGTACTGGTTACCTCGGGGTGTAAAAGCTAAACCCTCAAATGCCTAACGCTTGGTCAGAGCGTTGTCAGGATGCAGCCGAGTCGGAGCACTTGCAGGCTGACACAGAGGGAGAGAACAGATTGCTTCACTGAAATGCGATGGGATTCATCAGTTCCACCCCCCACTAACTGCCTAGAAGCCAGTCTGGGACCTCATGACCTTCTTTCTGGGACTCATGCAACTGCCTGCTGCACGGCCCACTGAATTATCTTCAAGGCTGCCTGGTATCACTGATTTAAGCATCTCATAGGAAACCATCAGCCCATCTTTCTCCTGTTTGCAAGTTCACGAACTTGTTATGTATTTTCTGAATTAATCCACTCTTTTGCCTGATTTTCAAACCCCTTTGTAATTTGGTACCACGTTCTTATCTACAGTACTTTATTTTCTATTCTTGATATTGTCCTTTACTAAAAATTTCATCAGACCATAAATATTGTTAATTCTATTTATGCATATACTGCTAAACTTTCCTCATGCCTACCCGTAAAAATTTTATCAGTAAATGCAAATCACAAGTACTGTTTTCTTAGATATTTATTCATTTGCCTTTTCACTCACTCTGTGTACTTCCACCAAGGTTCTGTGACAGGTGCTGGAGATTTTAGGGTGGGAGAAATAATGAAGTTCTTACCTTCAAAGAGTTCAGAGTTAGCATTGGATACATTTCTCCAGATGCAATCCTTTGACCAGAAGCAGTGACATCATTAGGGGTGTGTTAGAAATACAGAAGCAGTGCTCTACCTCAGTTTTACTGAATTAGAACTACCTACAAGATCCGGAGACAATCTGTATGCACGATAACAGCTCAGAAGCAAAGATCTGGGAGATAGGCATTTTAAAAACAATAGCAGAAGGACTTCTGTGGTGCTGAAGGGACAGAGAGAAGAGAGGTACCTCCATGTTGTTGAATGTTTATCAAACGGGGCAGGGGGAGCTGGGGATTTAACTCAGCGGTACAGCGCTTGCCTGGCAAGTGTGAGGTTGTGAGTTTGATTCCCGGCACCGGAAAAAAACCCAAAAAACAAAACAAAAACAAAAACAAACAAAAACCTCAAATGGGCATTTTGCCACCACAGAATTAAGGAGTAACTTTTTTGTGTGTGAGAGGATAGAGCTTGCACGCTATTCTCTTTGAGAATCTCCCACTTGCCTAACCCAGTCCTGAATCTACTGTAGGACCTGAGAATAGCAATTGATTAAATTGTTTACAGAAGCACTCAGACGAATTTAAAGGTTTTAGAGGTTTTGGAAAATGATGGAATTGTTCGATTTTTCTGGTATAGTTTTGATTTATTGAGTGTGGGGTGTTCTTTTCCTGCAACAGAAAGAAAGCCCTGTTTATCCTTTTGAAAGCCACATCATTTCACCATGGCTGGCATGAACAGGAGTGGAAAATTCACAAGATGAAATGGAACCAAATTTTGCGCAGAACAGTTTTTGTTCTATGGTTCAAAGCTATAGAGGAGTTTGCTTTTTCTGTCAGATATTTTTATTTTTATCAAGTGCAGAGAGCTGGGTGATTCATGATTCAGCCACTGCTCCTAGTTTAACTGCTTCAACACATCCATTACTTAGTAATACCCTTAAGCTCAACTGGTAAGACATGCACTACCTAAAACAACTTGTCTATTTTTCAACTTTCTTATGATGTGCCAATAGGACTCAAAGCTTTCTTCATGCATTAAAAATAAAGGTCAACAAAAGCAATGGTCTTTTTATGCATAACAAATTCCTTTTGTTCCTCACTACCTTCTCTCTCATTTAAAATCCAAGTGTTCTTCTGTCTTCTATTTCTATGCTGAAAGAAACTGTCAATGAGTCTTTGGTTGATCAGTATTGCATTTCTATATCTGTTTTCATGAGAAGCCACTTTGAAGATATCAATATGTAATACAACAACCATTGTTAATTCCCTACCACTTTGTTTGTAACTCCGTATTGTCTGCACTGTTCTTTTGCTATGTTGTACAATGTTGTCTGTCTGTTAATGTTTTTCCTCCTTTTATTTTTAAAATAAAAAAAATTAAATGAAAGAGAATTAATCATTGTCTACCTTTTCTCTGGTGTTCTCTAGAGTTTGGATGGTAAAGGACACCTTTCCAACTGTAGTAGTCAGCTTTCCTGGCACTGAGACACAATATCCTGTACCCACAACTTAAAGGAGGAACCATTCAATATACTCATGGTTTTGGTTCCTAATCAATCAGGTGGCTCAATGGCAAAGACATTATGGTGGAATCATGTGGAAGAACAAAGCTGCTTAATTTGTGGTGGATAGGAAGCAGAGCAGTCAGGGAACACACATAGACTCCAAGACCTGGTCTCAGTGACCCACCCAGACACACGTAGCAGTGTGTCACACCAATCACTGGGGGAAATCCCAAAGCCAGTCAAGTTGAAAATCTACTGTACCCACATCTAGTCATGATTATCCTGAGTTTTATCCATCAATTTTAGGTGTATTTGAAACATTGTTCAGAAAACTCACTGATGTAGGGTCTCAGTTATTGATTTGGTGGAAACCCTTGGAAAAAGCCACAATCATTGGTAAGCCAACAGAATCACAGTAACTCATAATTAGGGAACATTGTAGTCAGTATCTCATATTGAATTTCTCTGTGAAAATAATTCCTTCTACACCATCCTCCTCCATGGGATCATCTAGCTTGTTTCCACAGCAGTTGTGAAGACTTCTTGTAAAGCTACAGTAATTAAGATAGAGTAGTGTAGGGGCAAGGACAGACAAGTATACCAACAGAATATAATCAAGAGTCCAGAAACAAACCTCTGTGTATTAGGTGACTGATCTGAGAGATGGATATGCAGTGGCGGGAAAGAATGTCCTTGAAATAGATCGTGCAAGTTAAATAAGACATCTATGTGCAAAACCAAAAGAAAGCAAACACATGACCATTGATCTCACTCATATCTATATGCTAGATAGAAGAATATCTCCATGACTTTGAGGTAGGCAAGGACTTCTTAAGTAAGACACAGAGTGCAAGCCATAGTAGAAAAATCTTGCTAAACCAAACTACACTAAACTATATATTTCTGTTCATTATAAAACACTGCTAAGGTAATATAAAGATAAGCCAAATGATGGAAGAAGGTATTGGAAATATATACAGTTGAAAAAGGACTAGGGTCAAGGATATATTAAGAACATTTAATAGAGAAAGAACAGAGAAGATAGGTAACCTACCAGAAAAAGTGGACAAGAGATTTACAAGGTTATTTTACAAAAGCAAATGGCTAATAAGTATAGAAAAACTACTAGTCAACAGGGAAATATAGATTAAAACCATACTGTGGTATTATAACACACTTATTTGTTAAAATGAAAAAAGCAATTGTGGAGCAACAAGACCTCATAAACTGTTGATGAGAATCTAAATTTGTATAATAACTTATGAAGGGTTTAGTAGAACCTATGATATAAAAAATATGCCTAATTGTCTTGAGAATTCCACTCCTAGTTATATACCCAATAGAAAGGTATTCATGTTCATCATAAGACTGTTACAGCACTATTCATAGCAGGTATACTTGTAAAAGCCTCACTATGGGGATAACTCAAATATTCACTGCAAGAATAGATGGAATAAATTGTGGTATATCTACACATGGAATGCTATACAACAAGAAGAATGAATGAAGTATGACTTTATGTGATAATGTGGATGAGTCTCACAATATAATATTGAACAGGCATGGAAAAGCACATGTTGTGTGATTCCATATAGGTGATTACAAAACAGCTCAATTAGTAGAACTAATACATGGGGTCAGAAGTCAGGAGAGGGGTTGCCCTTGCCATGGGAAAAATGTGGAGAGGGGAATACACGAGGTGCCTCTGATTCTGTTATTCTACTTCCTAATTAGAGAGCTGATATGCAGATGTTTTCACTTTATAAAAATAAGTTGTGCTGCTGATATATGACTTATGCACTTCTTTGCATGTCACACATCAATAAGATTTGTAAAAACAAAACCAATTGTCTGTCAGAGGGATAAGACATGAATCAAATCTTCTTTGTACTACCATTTTCCCTTTTTCAGTGTACTATTGTGTGTATGGAGGTCAGAGGCCTGAATCTAGGTCCAGGCTGCCTGGATTTATTAATCAAGAGAATGAGAAAAGCTCATAAAATGGAAAAAAGGAATTTATTCACAATTTGGCCAGATTGGGAGGACAGCCTGTCCCTGCTCCCCCTCCTCCACACCCTCCAATTTATAGAACGGGTAGAATAAAGACAAGGAAATATACACATAGTTCATAGATCTAGCTAGGCTTTACCCTAGTGGAGGGCCCAGAAAGTGCTGAAGGTCTGGTTCTTAGTGAAGCCTTTTTGGTTTCAGGGTGGGGTGGAAGTTTCTGCTCTCAGTCTGAGAAAGCTGGAGAAATAGCTTATCTTTATAAAATCCCAATTTTTAAAGACTTGTTTTAACTTCTTGGTTACCTTACCTCACCTCAAATTTAAGAGGGGAAAATCCATTGAAAGAAAAAGAAGATGATGTTTAAAATAACAATAAACTGTGAAAACAGTTTGGTAGAATCCACAATGGGAGACTAGACATTGGCTTTTTAGACAAGGTGGATGGATTTACTTCTGATTTAACATGTCTCCCCTTTCTCTTTCCCAGCCGGGGAGAAGATCGGGAAGGATTTACTATGTCTATTTCTCCTTCTGAAATCACTCGTCATTGGCAACTGGATCCATTTGGGGCTTGTGAATTCATTGTTCCTTGTATGTTAATCTTATCTCCTCAGCTAGATGAAGAAAGGCACAAACTCAATGTTTCCTATGTCTGTGTATTTTCCTTGGCACACAGGAGAGGGCAGATGGATCACAGGGCTTAGTCAATGCTTTTCACTGTAGAATGTCAGAGAGCTGAGACTGTGATAACCCCAGAGGCACAAGTGGCCACACCTCCTGAGTGCTGTCCAGGATGTCCAGCCAGGTCTCTGGATGAGGACATATACCTCTTAGAGCAGGCAAACAAAGTCATAGGAGCTCAATTTTGCTAACTTCGATGGTTCTCCTCTACTAACCACACTGAGCAAACACTGAATATGGAGACCCTCAGCTGTGGGAAGGAGGAGCAGGATGTGTGATCTTAATAAAGCAAAAGCTATGACCTGGTTCATCTCAGTGTTCAGATCTGCTGAAGAGTTTTCCGGGGAAAAAATGAGAGCACATCAAGCTTTTGTGCTTCTCCTGTTCCTTTCCATTTGCCCCAAGGGATTACGATCAAGTGGAAGGCCCTACATAACCTGAAAGGTGTTCAGATCTAAACATTAGTCTTTTGAAAAATGGCTCATTGTTTGTTAAGCATCACTTGAGTTATTTTGAACAGAAATGTTTCATCCAGGTCTGGATTATGAAATGCGCAATACTTATCCAGCGATGGTGAGCTCTCAATCTTTGTGTTCCAAAATATAAAATAAGATGATTACGTTAGAAATTACAAGACTTCTAAGACTATATAAGTTAAATAAGGATTGATTTATAAATTAATTTCTTTAACAAATAACTACTGACACTGCTATGGACACAAAATATATGCACTCACCACATGGAATAGTAATGACTATATATGATTATAAACTTAATTGTCATTTTATATATTATGTGTGAGACTGTGTTTTTCAAAGACAGCCACAATAACCCCTCCCATTTCACACGTTCTTCTTATAATATGATGTGGACAAATCCTACTGAAAGGCATAATTTATGTTCCTTTTCATTTTTTTTTTTGTTTTTGTCTTTTTGAGACAGTTTCACTATGTAATTAAGGCTGGCCTTGAACTCACTTTGTAGCTCAAACTGGCTTCAAACCTGCTCAGTGATCCTCCTGCCTCAGCCTCTTAAGTGCTGGGACTATAGGCATGTACCACTATGTCTGGCCTTATGTTCCTTTTCTATTAGTCTGTTTGGGCTTTTGACTGTGGCAGAAGTGACATATGCTACTTCCAAGGGGAGGTCATGAAAGGTGATACAGCTTCTGCCTGCTTCTCCCTGGGACAACTGTTCCTGGAACCCAGATATTATAGTCCTGGAAGCCCAGGCCAGCCCAGGGAGGACACAGTTATGTGTTCAGAACAACAGCCTCAGTAGCTAGATGTGTAAGAGACATAGCCTTCAGGTACTCCCAAGCCCCACTGTCTAGTCATCTGCAGCCTCTTATGTTTTCTACCCAAGACCCCTGGCATAGAAACATGACACTCCACTGTGGCCCTGTCCAAATTTTCTGACCTGCAGAATTCCTGAGCAAAAAGAAATGGCTGTTATTTTATGTCATAGGTTTGGGGTGGTTTGTTGTACAGCAATAGTAGTACAGGCTCTGAGGTACAGGGCTAGGAGGCAGAATCAAGCCCAGGTGTAACTATAGAACCTGAGCTCTTAACTCTTTTGTTGAAAAAGCTCTGGGTATTTACAGTATCTGCTTCTCTGGCAGGTAGAGAAAATCATTGCAATGTTGACCACAGAGAAACAAACTGGGTGCCCAGGAGAACAGGAGGGGCTGGGGGAGAGTGTGGTTTGCAGGCAAGGGTCTCTGGCAGGGGGATGAGTCATGACAGGGAAGGAGGCAGGAGTTTAGGTCCAGATGCTACCCAGGAGCCATGCGGTGAGCAGTGCTGCCGACACCCTCTGGGCAGAGCACTGCCTCTGGCTGTGTCGTTCTGGGAGCAGCCTTGGACTTGCTTCCCTCTGGTTGGAGGTGAGCTGGGAGCCCAGTCAGACAGGGAGCTGCATGTCAATGCATCTGCGGGAGCTGTCAGCAGAGAGTAAATGATTGGTGGGAGGCCAGGGACAGAGTGAAAGGAAAGTGAGGTGATTTAGATAGAGGAGGGAAAAGATAATACAGACTTTTGAATACCTAGTCTCAACTCTGATCTACGCAATGTACTTCACCCTCCCCTTGCTCATATAATAATGTTGAGGAAAATGGGGTTCAACAGTGAAGTTGTTGGCTCAAGTCTTAAGGCCTAATACATAGTGGAGTAAGGATTCAAACCCAAGTGTGTTGAGACCAGGATACTTGGTTTCAGAACATGGTAATTTCCTGTGGAGGACCACCTAGGTGACTCTCCTTAAAGGAGGAGCAATTGTCTTCATTTTGGCTGAGCTTGACCCTATTTCTATGTATTGATATGTACAGAGCTGGCTGGGGCTTTTCCTTATCCCTTTCACTGGCTTTAAGCAATGCATATAGGTTCAGCCCAGGGCTGAGGGTAGTCTTTGAAGATGGCAGGCGTGTTTCCCTGAATTGCCTGCCCCTGCCCCTCATGTTTCCTTGTGTGAGCAGGGATGAGGCCGGATGAAGAGTCAGTAGCCCATGCTGTCAGCTGGGATCCAGCCTCGAGATAGAGGCTTTGACTTTCAGGGGCTTGAAAGATTACACATCAGAGCTGAAGCACAGATCCCAAAACATTAGATAGTATCTCAGTTGTGTTATGCAGGTTACTCTTTTTGCATATTCTCTCTGCATATTGCAGAGCTGATTTCAGCCCTTCTACCCAGCCCAGCTCACAGCACACACCTACTTCCCAGCATTCTCCCAGTCACTCATCCTCAAGCCACTCCCTTCTTCTTCAATTAATAAAACCCAGCTTAGGCCCTGGGTCAAGGTCTTTGTTCCAGATGGCCATCTTCTAGCTGGACTTAGGACCCCTTGGCTCCTCATAATTACAAATATGCCTGAGTGTCTTTATTTTTGCCATGGGTTGCACTGGAAGTGGTAGATTGGAAATAACCCACTAGGATTCCAGTAACTTTTCCATGGGATTACAAATATAAGCTTCCCAGGCTTTGATGAGGACCAAGAAGGGCTCTCTATAATCTCCCCTTTGCTTGTCTAACTCTTCACTGCCTTATCTGGAGTTTTTTCTATAAATCGCACTTTTTGCAATAGGACAAGTTTAAATCTCTTTTTCTCTATAAGCCAAGCCAGATCATATTAATCCTCAGTGGTCTTTCGGTCCCTTTTACCTATAAAAGATAAATTCTGCTGTTAGGAATTGTTCAAATATGCACTCTACCTTTTTATTTATCTATTGTTTCCCTTGTATATCTTGGTTCTTCTATACTCTTGCAAACTCAAAGGTCTGAACTCATCATGTTTCATGCCTCGAATCTGTCATAGTGTTTAGCATTGTGCCTAGCACAGGTTTAAAGTTCGGGTCAATTAGAATGCTAGCTTCCTGTGTTCACTGCAGTATTATTCACAATAGATAAGAAAGGGAAATAACCTAAGCATCTATCCAGGGAGAATGGTCCAAAAATTGTGGTGTATATACACCATGAAATACTATTTATAAATCATGAAAAGGAGGAAACTCTGTCATTTGCAACAGTGTAGATAGAACTGGATCATTAGGTTAAGCAAAATAAACCTGATACAGAAAGAGAAGTACCACACCTTATTTGGGTGAGATTTGAAAAGGTTGTTCTCATAGTAATTGAGAGTGAAATAGTAGTTACATGTGATCCCTCACCTATCGCAGGAGTTACATTCCAGAGACACCTGAGATAGCTGAAAATCCACAAAGTAGCAGTGTTATATTTATTTTATTGTTTATATGAATTTTAAGGCTTTATAAACTCTTCTCACACTCCTATAACCCTTATGCACTCTTTTATTAACCTTTCCCACACTCTTATACACACCTCATATGCTCTTAAACATTTTCTATACTCTTAAACCTACTTAATTTTAACAGCAGGTAAAATTCTACACAGGTACAGTATACCACAAAATCCTGCAATATAGTGAAAACTCCATGATACAGAATTTTATATATATATATATATATATATATATTTTAAAAAACCCCACAATATAGTGAAGCCACAATAAGTGAACCATGTTATAGCGAGGGATGACTGTACCCAATGTAGGGGAAGAAAGAGAGGGAAAGACCAGGAAAGTGGATCATAAGTACTAAGTAAGACAGAAGCAAGGAATTCTGACATGCTATTTGTACACTACGTGACCACAGATGACAATAACATGCTGTACATTTCAAAAAGCTAGAAGAAAGACTTGGAATGTCTTCACATAAAAAAATGGTAAATGTTAGAAAAGACAAGTGTTCTCAACTTGACTTAAACATTTCCTAGTATATACTTTAACAAGGCATCACACCATATCCCATTAATAGGTACACTTCTTATTGCTTTATTAGTTAAACATATTCTTTATCTTAATAAAATGAGCAAGGGCCACATGCATACACACACATAAAACATTGAATTGGTTAATCCTGTCTTGCATCTCTAAAATACATGGACATAAAGTAGTAATCAGAAACAAAAGCAAGCAGAACAACGCCCCTTTCTACTCTTTCTCTTCATTCCCACCATGGGACATGAAAGAGCAAACAAATACCAAGTGGTTCTCCAACCCAAAGGGAAGCCTCTGTCTAGCAGCCCCTTTCACCTGGTGCTCGGCAGATAAACAACCTGGCAGCAGTAGTGGCTGGTGGCTCCTCAAATACTTGCCAAGGCCCTCTCAATCCCAGAAATTAGAATGTGACCGAAAAGGCTCTATCCATGATGCAACTGTCTTATCGTCAACCAATAAAGATATTCTGCAGGGAATCAAGAGCTCCTTCCTAGAGCTCTTCCTCGTGCCTGCTGAAGAACTTGACTGTCATTGCCCATGTCAGATGACACTAATGGCCTCACTGCAGGGTACTGGAAACACCAAAGTCATGGTCTTGAGTGTATCATTAAATTTGGTAAGCTCTAAGGCCAGTGTGTGCCAAGAAATGATCTTGGTTGACAGGTTCCACGGCTCACCTCAGTTCTTTTGCTCATGGTCATCTTCCACAAGGGGTGTCACTCGTCATTTCCTTTTGCTTTTATAGAAAACTTTATCTCATCTTTGAAGGCACTGCCCATGCTTCCTAGAAGTCTCTCCTCATCTCAGCCCATACAGATATTTCCTTTATCACCAATTCAGTGAACCACTATTAGTTCTCTAGTTTCTCTGCTCCAGAAAGGCAGCATGGGGTGGTGAAAAGCATGTATAATTTGGAACCAGCAGGACCATAACCTATTACTTCCTGGCATTGCAACCCTGAAGATCTTTATAAAGCAGCATAGCCATCCTTGTTCATCCACCTCAACAGCTGCCTCCTGCTGCATGAATTATGAGCTGTCACTTCACTGGCCACGTTTCCACTGATGGGCACTGGGTCTGATCCAGCTTTGTAAACAACAGCACAACAATTATCTTTCTACATATGTCGTGTCACATTTGTATAACTACTTCCATAAGATGAATATCTAGAGCCCAGATCTTTCCCATTCCCCAAAATTTCAAAACCGTTCCTGATCATGTTTCCTTCCTTCCCTATTCTTTGTTCATGTCTAAAGCGACACAGTGGACCACATGTCCTCTCCAACTTTTGGCTGTGACCATGGCTCCCCTTCCAACATCCACAGCCACCTGAAAAAGGCTGGCCTCTCCAAAGGGTCTCATCTCTGTCCTTGTCTGTATCTTGCCATCTCCCTCCCCTCAGCTGGCCATGCTGCCCTCATTCTTGGCGAGGGTGGAATGTACGGGATGCTCACCTCCCTTCCTTTGGAAGCTGGCTTTTAATGATGATACTGCAAAAAATAATAACAATGGAATAGAAAGAAAAACCAAAGCAAAAAGACCTGTCTTTTGAAAGATAAAATGAGAACTAGGGGACCCTATTTTGGAGGAAAAGATTGCCCCTATGAATGCTAAAAGTTCCCAGGAACCCTACTGAAGATTTCCCAGGAAATCTTCAGAAGATTTATGGTTATAAAAGACAGCAGTGTGTCAAGGGTAAATCATGGGTGCTAGAATCAGATGCAGGTTATAATCCCAGCTTTCTGGGTACCAATGAGTATAGAAATTAATCTCTGTGAGCCCTAAATTTTCTCATCTACAAAATGGCATTGTAGTACAGGGCAAAATCTGTCACGATGGTTAGAGGTAAAATAATCTAACATCAAAGTGTACCATATATGCAGGAGCAATAACTATGATGGCTCTTTTCTCAGCTAAATGAAGACTGGAGTGATTCTGGGTAGCAGGATAACAGGGACGACAAGGGGACTTTGTTTTATGGTTCCTCTCAACTTCTTTGTCTTCAGTTCTTCTCTCTTTTCCCAGTCAATTCAGAAGCCAGCACTGATTTGCCCTATGTTACACAGGCAGGTAGTAACAGCTAGAAATGTTCTTCATTAGACTGTTTTCTCTCCGTTAAATGAAAAATATGACATAGGCCTTAGAAGGCTACTGTGAAAACATACAAGCACACGTAGCAACCAAAATTTGAGTATTTAGAATGGGCAATATCTCCTGCCCACTTTTGAATGAGTTGTAGAGATGAGTCCACCAGTCTGAGTTTCCACAAGGAACAAATATGGAGAAGCACAGTGCAGGGTGAAGGTTATAAGAGGTCTCAGAGAGGTTCTGATGACAGTGTGTCAGCAACAGCAGCATTTACTGCAGGAGCCCTGCATGGAGCAAGAACCTCCCATACATTACAGCATTTGATCCTGATCAGACCCACTCAAGGCAGTGCTCCTTATTATCCCTGTTTTTCAGAAGAGGAAACTGAGGTGCAGGGAAGTTGTTCCCCCAGGTCACACAGCTTGTAAGTAGTAAAGTCAGAATTCAGTCTCAGTCAGCCCCATTCCAAAGTTCAACCTGGCAGCCACGTCTGTAACGCATAGATTCAGAAGAGCTGGGGGCTGGGTGGGGAGAGGAAGGAGGCAGCATTTGTAAAGGGGGAAGGAGTTGAACAGGACATATGGAACAGGTCTCTCTGGGGAGAGGGAACAACTGCAAAGTAGCAGCATGGAGCTGAGGAAATACATTGAAGTGCAGTGTGACTTAGCTAGAGTCTTGGCTAAGCTGAAAGTCAAGAGGAGACAAGACTTAAGTGGGGATCTGGGGACAGAGCAGGGACAATCTTGCTCCCAATTTCAAGAAGGAAAAGCAAGACCCAGGAGAGCAAGTCACATACCCTATGGACAGGTGGGAAGCTGAGACTGAATATCTTTTCAAACTCTTTACCACCTCCTCCACCCCATGTGATGCCAGCTTGTTCTGCTTCCTACCTTGGGTGAGACTCTGCTCTGCTCCCAGCAAGTATTATCCTCACCTCAAAGCCTCCTCTTTGGGAGCCATCAGATACACACAGTGACTGTCATCACCTAGGTTTGTGGTTTCTGTGTTAGTGTCTTTGGCACCATTTACTTTTTGCTTGGTACTTTGGAATTAGGTCACCTCTTATGTCCTTTCCACAGAGACTAAAAGGATATACAAATAGTGCCACAAAAATGATTCATTTCCTACAGTAGGGTGGTAGTACTTACTGCATATTCAAAACTACCAGCCTCCTCATAGGAGTCTGGGCATATTTTCCTTATCTACTTGATTAATTATGCTTTTCGTTTTCCCTACACACAATTTAGTACTTCTTCACAGACAAAGAACTGGGTCTCCTAATCATAGATATTGTATTTGCAGAGAAGGTTTAGAAAGAAACAAGATGTCTTCAGAAAAATGTAGAACCCAGGCAGATATGACTAGCTATGATCAGCCTTCAGGATACAGAGATGTAGGGAGTACCTTTCTTCTATTTAGCCCACATACATGGCTTGTATTTTCCAGAGCATGTGAAAAGAAAGAAAAACATAACAATCAGGTTTTATACTTGGAGCCAAAAAAATGGAGGATGAAAGGGGAGGAAACTTCTTTTAAAATATACAAGTGTGGTATTCCTAGTGTGTCCATGTCATTAAATGCATGCAGTGGTATTATGCAATCCTGACATTCTTCCAGGGCTCTCACAGAGGTTCCCACAATTGAACGTGGACTTGCCTTTGATCTGCAGCGTTCCCCTGGCAATGCCTGTCCACAGCTGAGTGGGAGCTGCTCTCATTAGCTGGCACACGGGTGCTGAGTGCACCGCAGCCCTCTGCTGACCTCCAGTCTTGTAACCATGAACTTACACTAATTGCCTGTGTGATGTTGGCTGAGTCTCTTCCCCTCCCTTCAAGCCGGAATCCCCCAATCAAACTGGGGTGCAGGTGTTTGTGACATATTTATTTTGTTTATTGTCTGTCTTCTTTCACTAAGAGGGCAGGGCGCTCTGTTCCTTGACATCTTCCATGGTACCCTGATCCAGGTTTGCTATGTAACGGGGGCTAAAGAGACATTTAATGCACGAATATGTGCACAATGAATCCTAAATGTCTCTTCCAGTGATGAGAAAAACTTTCCGAAAAGTGACCTATTTGCAATTTTGGAGGAAAAATATATCTCCTGCAATGGAACTGTTCAGTGCCAACATGGTGGCACAACCTGTAATCCCAGCTATTTGGGAGGTTGAGGTAGGAGGATACAAAGCTTGAGGCCAACCCGGGCAATTTTGCAAGACCTTGTTTCAAAATAAAATAAAGTGCCGGAAATAGAGGTTTTGGTATAACACTTGCCTAGCAAGTGCAAGGTCCTGGTTCAATGCCTAGTACTGCAAAACAAAGCAAAACAAAAAATTACTATAAGGATGAACTTCCACAGCAATTTAAAGAGAGACTAATTTAACTCTCTCCTTACTGATGTCCAGAACTGCGGGCTGAGATACAGAAAATAATGTTTTCATTTGCATATTCAGCGAAGGCTTTCATCTCCCTGTCACTGCATTCACTTTAATAGCTCCACGCCACACTTGTGAAGCTTCTGAAATTTATTCTTCTCCCCAAAGTTCTGTGAAGCTACTCAATCACAGTATCTGGCTCTTAATCTCATTTTTAGGCAGTAGAAAGTTAAAATTGAAAAAGTAGCTGGCACTGAGGTGGAGTCTACCTCCTACAGCCCCCATGATGGGGTGATGGGGCCACCTATGGAAAATTCATGCACACAGCGCACCTTCCAGGACAGCCAATCACCTTCCAGGCCAATCCCTCTTCTGAGGAAAAAGTAGTGAAGAATTTTCTCTTGTGAATCTCTTTGTGTATTTTCCCCAATAGGCTGGCCTACTTAAAAAGGCAAAGTCACAGACAAGGCCTCTTCTCCAATGTCAACATTAGTCCCTCTATGCCCAAGGTCTGACTCTCCTAGCAAGTAACATACTATAGGGTAGCGAGCAGGCAGAGGCTGAGATCAGTGTGTATGGTTGCTAATTGGCACCATTTTTCCTGCCCCATGGGCCTTCTTCTGGTACTTATGGGCTGTCTTTCCATGACCAGCATCCAGGTTCAGTGACTTTTAAAAGTCATGGTCCATACATTCTAAGGCAGAAGGGTGGAGAAGGCTTGGGGAAAATGCACAGTTCTCTACAACTACAGAGCTTCCAGCTCCACAAGTCTGAGCACCTGTGCTTAAACAAGCATCTCAGGTGACTCAAATTCAGAGAGTCCCTGAGGAAACCCCCCCACCTAGTCCCAAGACTAGGAGTATCTGTTATACATTTCTCATTGTTGTCCACACAACCTTGTCACCTGTTCCTTGCAGCAAGGAACTTGTGGCCTAAATCAGGCTTATACTTTCAAAATGAGAAAGGTTTTTACTTCTTGGGTGGCTTCCATCACCTCCCACCTCCCTCTTCTCCCTCCAAAGACTCTAGTGAACTCCATGTGAGTGAGAGAAATGGGTTTGCGTGGCTCTCTCTGGGAGAGTAGGAGGGAGAGCAGGAGGTGGAAGGCAGAAGTTGGCCCATGCCTCTCAGTTCCTGTGCCACATTGGTTGCCATGGAAATTGTCTGGAAATACAAAGGTCAGGCTGCCCTTGGGTATCTGCTTGGGTTTTCCTCTGTGGCCACCCTGTTCCCATGGTGAGTCCGTTACAGGGCCCCCAACCAGTAAATTAGCTGAGGGGGAGTATTCATGATACAGTGTTCTTGGAGAGCTCCAAAGTGCCATCACTCCCCTGCCTGAGACTTCTCACTGAGAGTAATTATCTTTACCAGGTGGAGATAATTATCATACACGCTGATACAGATTATGATCAGGAATAACAGGAAGAGTTCTGAAAGCTGAAATTGTAATTTCTCATTTTCCTCTATCGTCCTACGACTCTTCTATATCCTCTTATTCTTACTTAAGTCATTTGAACCCAGGGTGGTACTGACCCCAAAGGGATTGCTGAGAAAACGGGGCTGTCGAAAGTGGCTCCTAATTCACCTACAGGTAATGGTGCCTTTTGTTGTGACTGCCTGGGAGGAGAGGGTCGGTCTGAGCATCAACAAGCCATGGGTATTGCCTGGGTGACCTCCTAGAAAATACCTTTGCCCCATGTTGGGCCTTAGTCTCCTCATCTGTAAGGAGACGGGTAACCTAGAGCACCCTCCGATCCCATTCAATGCTGAACGTCTTGGAACTGATTCCCTGTTTTGCAAACACATCCTTCCTCCTGGATTTGTCTTGCAGTCTCCCTCCACTCATCTTTGGGCATGCAGCCCTCCATCAGCAAGTCCTGTCAATGCCAGTTTCCAAGTAGATCATAAATCCATGGTCACGATCATCATTATGATTTCTATTTCTATAATTTCCCCTGGATAGCTGTAGGAGCCTCTTGTCTGTTCCCTCTGCTTCCACTTTGGACTCTTCTCTTCCCTAATTCATTTTCCTCATAGCTCCCCAGAGTGGTATTTTAGTATGCAATTCAACCCTTCTTTTGCTTAAGACCCCCAGTGGCTTTCCATTTCATTTAGAGTAAACCTCACATCTACACGTGAATGGCCTGGCTTTTGCCTACTTTTCCAGTTCTACCTCAAGGCACTGTGCTCCTTTCTCACTAAAAGCCAGACATACACATCATTTTTCAGGCCTGTAAAAGCATTAGGCTCTTGTCTACCTGGGAACTTCACACATGGCTATGTGTATCCCTCAGCCATTCAAGCCAGACTCTCTCTTACACATAAGGTCCTTGGAGAAACCGTCTCAAAATGCACTAAGTAATTTTTGTTTCATTCCACTTCCTTTATCATCACTGAAAGAGCAGTTTCATTTTTGGGGTAGCATATCAAAATACTCCCAGCTCCTCGAAGCAGAGGCTCCTTCCTACCCTACTCCAGGCTCCATCATTAATATATCTTCCCATATCCTCAGCACCTAAAACCATACCTGGCAGGTCACAGGCAGTTAGTAGTATCTGTTAAGCAAATGAATGTAAATGATATTGGCCACAAATAGGGAAGAAAGAAAGGCAATGGTGAAAAGAAATGTAAATTTTGCCTGCAGCAATTTTTGTTTCACTTTTAATGTATTTTTCAAAATATTCTTCTACATGGAAACAAATCCAAAATATCTATTAAATGTAGGTCTTTGGGCTGAAGGAGCCGGCAGGCCTACAAGGTCCATTCATGGATGGCTTCCTACTCTCAGCATCAACCTGAAGAAAACAACACTGCATCCTGTGATCACAGCTAAGCTGAATTTTAACTTTTAGTGTTAAAAAGTAGGTTTCAAAAAGCCATTTATCATAGAAACATTTCAAAGGAAAGGGAGGGGGTCATTAAGCATTTCAGTAGCACTTGCCGGCCTACATTATTGAATGTGCTAATTACAGATTAGTTTTATGGATTTGTGGTGCTAGCGTGGGAAACATTGACTTTAGGTACTGTGGCCAAGGCTGCAAGTCGACTCTCCTAAATATGTTCCCGTACCTTCTACTTTAGAGAATAGAAAGCCTGAGTCATTGCCTACCTATTTTCCCTGGCCAGTATATGTAATTATGGGCCACAGAGAAGTAGAAGCAGACATTTGTTTGGGATGGAGAGAATTTCATTATTCTTTGATTTTCTTGATCCAAACAGACACATATGGCTGGAAACACTTCCCTCTCTCACTGCTTAAATGTGGTACAGTATCTGGGGGCTCCTCTCCTTGTGAACAAAAAAGGCCAGGAGAATCACAAAACAGCCTATTCTGATTTCATGAAACTATAAGCCACTGCCTGCTACCATGTTTTTCAGGATGCAACCACAATCTGAGATAACCCTCAGTCTGTGATGAGAGTTTTGCTGTTGTTGCTGTAACTTGTAAACAATTATATTTGACCACATTTTGTTGGTTTTTGGTAACTGGATGGGAACAATAACTTTGAAGAGATTAGAATGATATAAAGCCATTTATGTATGAGTGTAGATATGTGCAATTCAGACAGAATTTAGGTCTCTGAATCCTAAGTTAGGGAGGACCTATGGTATATTCATGATATTTAAATAAGTAGTGAGAACAATGAACTGAAGCTCATTTGAAGGATGGGAGCAGCACAGTGTCTAACATAGAATACACCAGGACATGGGTGATGTATCTTGGTTACTTTTCTTTCGTTGCTGAGATAAAATACCCGGTGCCCAAAATTAAGGAAGGAAAGGTTTATTTAGCTTACAGTTTGTGGAGGTTTCAGTCTGTAATCAGCGGGCTCCATAGCACAGGGGCAAAACTTCAAGGTGGCAGAAGACAGCAAAAGCAGCAGGAGCAAAAAGAGGGGGAGCAAGCCTCTTCACTTCCCTTATATTGTATGCCGGCTGTCTGCCCACACCCACACTGTCTCAGTGCCCTCCTCTTGCACAGGCTCAGGGTGAATACAAAGTAAGGACCCTGGCTCCCTGCTGAGTCACATATTAACCTTCTAAACATTTTAAATTGACACAATGAACAACATCCTGGAGCAGGAAGGGCATGTCCTTTTCACCCTAGGATGTAGAACTGCTGAGTTATTTAGTTAAGCTTCTAGACTCCTCAGGTTGACACAGTGTATCAACCATAAGAGTTGAGCAATAATAGTAGTTTCTGCTGGTGTTTATCCTTATCTGCTTGACCTCTGTCCCTTATCACTGTCTTACAGTCATTGTTCTTTTGTCTGGCCCAACATATATTTCCAGTAAACATTGTCATGACATATATATTTCTAATGAAATTTAGTCAAAGTCCTACAAACAATCAAAAATAAAAAATACCATCCACTTGATAGGTTTCCTATGTGAAGGCTGGGCCCTGTGTAACAGGTTCTAAATGTACCACCATCTTTTAAATCTCCCGACAATACTTGAAACAATTATTTTCATCTTATCAAAGAATCATAGAGTAGGGCTGTTATGCAAACTGTGGAGCAGGATGGCTGAACGTGTGCTGTTCACGTTCTTCTTCACCTCAGTGTGAGCTTCTCAGATAATGCAGGTGCACACTCAGAAGCCCAGGGCACACAGTTTGAAAGTCCTCTTTTGGCCAGAGGTCAAGTACCCTCCGAAGCCAGCCGAGTGACACAGCAGTGAAGCAGTAGGGTGGGGGCTGTGGTGACCTGGTGAATGTGTGGGTCAGCTTGAGTGCCTGTCAGTAGAATTTGGACACTCACTGCCTAATACAGATGGGTTAAACAAAAACATGCCTGATACTCAGGATGTGAACCATGAGTTGGGACCTCTGGAGGGCTGATGGGGAGTGTAAAAATACACCCTGAGGTCAGACCACACATAGATGCCTACTCATGAAGGAAATAACAGAAAAATAAGCTCATGAGATATGCTGGTTTTGATGGCCCTATGTTTTTCTGATTAGATAGAGATTGTTTTTTCTGTTTATCCACTGGCCTGATTTATTTTTAAGCAAGCCCTTCCCCTGCTTGGTTCTTTCCACCCTTCACCATGTGTTTGCCAGTGTTGGCCAAGCATCCAGTCTCACACCTCTTCTCCCACGTTCCCCTTCACCCCCCGACTGTCTTCTTATTTAAAGAAAAACAAGATTATAATGGTGAATGTTGAGGCTTTCCAAATTACACAGCAGGCAAAATAAGTCCTGGGGGAAGCTTGTTAGGAAGATTTTACTCTATTGCTGCTTAGAAATGTTGGTCCTCATGGCAGTTAAATGCGAAGTGATGATGGGGGTAAGCATACCTCCAGTAAATTTCCATGAGACCCAGTGTTTATGCACTTATACCTCAGATCTATTCATGGAGGTCAGATTCTAAGCTTTACCTCTGCCTCCTTTTGAGATTGGGTAATCTGCAAAAAAATGCCTACAGGAAAGGGAGTTCACAGATACTAAGCAGCTGTAAAGTGGTTATTATCAGTTAAATTAAAGGAGTTTATGCACGAGCATTCTAAAATGAGGGCAAAGAAATTACACATGAATACAGGAGGTCAGCAAGTGTGAGAATTAGTCTAGATTATGGAGTTTCAAATTTCTTTTTCCACTTTCTCCATTCTACTCTTCCTCTTTTCTTAGCTTCAGATCCACTTGTTTCAAAATTGATTGTATTCACAGGTTCAACACATAAAACACGCAAAAGTGAAGCTGCTCATGTCCCACGTAAGGATCTAAAATCTCACTGATTTTGCTGCCCTAGTACTGTCAATGCAATACCTGAGGTCCTGCTTGTGTTTTCTTTAAACCACAGGAAAAACATTTATGTTACCAAAGGAATTAGAATTTTTCCAAGGACTTCCTCAAAGATAAGAATACTTTCCAAATGAAAGAGCCAGAGTCTACCAGGGTGAGGTGACTTACCACTCCCACACAGATGTTGTGTCACTCACTTATAATCCACCACTCCTCTGCTGTACATATGTAGTATAAGGCAGTGGTCTGAATCTCAACTCACCAATCTACTACTGACTATGCAACCTTGGCAACACAGTCAACATTTCTGTGGTTCCTCATTCATAAAATCAGATAGAAGGTGAGTCCACCTTCTGCTTCTGTGGACATTCATTGCAGTGATGCATGTACAGGAATCACAACCTCGCTCGCTATATTGTAGGTTCTCATTAAGTATCAGTTGTATCACACTGTTCCCCCATTGTTTCTCTGCACTTCAGCCATAACTCTGCCTATGAGTCTTGATGGAACACATTAATCCACTAGCAGACAGAGTTGGATTAGCAGAGATATATCCAGATGACCATAGCATGCAAAGGGCAATTAACTGTAAAGAATAGTTGAAATAATAATTTCTATCTCTTAAATTTCCAGTATATTTCTCCCAAGAGATATATAGCATTGAAAAAAAAGGTTGAGAAAAGAGCTGACTGACCTGGGAGATATGTCACATCCTTGCTGCATGAAAGCTCCCAGGGAGAACCACAAGCTGTTGAATATCCCAAACTCATTTGACTGGTCACTGCTGGTTGTCTGATCTCGTCCTTCCTCAAACTCTTCACTGTGCCACTCATACGGGCTGAAGCGGCTGACCAGGAAGAGGACGACACTCACTCCGATGTAGGCGAAAACTATGCACATCCAAATCTCATAAGCCAAAGGGTCGAGGAAGGAAAATACTCCTGGCTTGGACTTCTGTGGCTTTTTTATCATGATGGAGATACCCAAGCTCATAAATGGCTTGGAGAAGTCTATAACCTCTTCCCGAACCAAGGTGATGGTTAAGGGGGCCACGGCCACATCTGCTCTCTGCAAAAATAAAATAAAAGTCAGTGGAACCAGCATCTCTCTTTGTTCTGTCTCTTTTTTCCCCTCACTTCATTGTAAGTATTCTGTTATATTTTAAGGAATGTGAAAGTGGGAAAGAACTTTAGAAGTCTAATTCCCCAATACTGTAAAATATTTCTGCCAAATGGATGATCAACTCAATATATTATAGGAGAGATTATCCTGTTATTTGACAGTTCGTTTTGCCAGAGGCGTGTTTCTCTTCCTGCAAGAAGGAGGCTGGTGTGATATGTGCCCAGCAGCCCTGCTACCTTCATGTGGTGGGAGAGACCACTCCTTCCCTGTTCAGCCCTCCATATTGGAATGGGGATGACCATTATGGTTACATGGGGAAGCACATAACCCAGGTCTACCCAATCAGCATACTCTGCTCCCCTATTCTGGAAGATTTACTGAAAGAAGGCATGAGACCCAAGTGGGTTTACTGAGAATCATACCTGACAGCAGAGTTGAGTGATACAGAAGATGATCTCTGACATAATTTAAGGTCACTCTAACTTCAAGGCTTACCCTGGGTGCCCTAGGAACATGTGTCAAAAATTCTTCTGTTTGTCACCAAGAACATGAGCCAATCCTTCTGTTTGCTTAAGCCAGTTTGGATTGGATTTTTTTTACCTTAAATGCAGATTATCCTGGTTAACATCATGGTAAAGGCAAATTTAAGTCAATAAATATTTATTGAGCACTTATTGGTAAGTCTAAGCCAGAAGCTCTAGGTAAACTATGGCCCCCACACTCAAGAAATTACAAACTAGTAGAAGAGAGCAACACACATCACACCTACACACACACACCTACACACACACACACACACACACACACACACACACACACACAAGTTTTCCAGTGTATAAGTAGATAGAATATATGCTTTCCAAGAGGTATAAAATGCTACTGAAGACTGAGATGGATTCATTCTGGCTGGGGTGATCATGGATTGCATCAGAAAGAGGTGAAGTATCAATGTGGCCTGGAAAAAGGGTGGGATTTTGAGAGGTTGCTCTAGTGCAGAATGGCATTGCAGGAGGAAGGAGCCATGTGAATAAAGGTCTGGTAGTGAGGAAGTGAAGTTTATTTGTAACTTTTCCTCCCAGGAAGGTTGATGAGAAATACACCAGTGATTCAGCTCTTAAATTTGAAGTCCAATATGTTGAGAAACATGAAATGGTTGTGACAGGGTTCACCCTTGGGCCTCCAGCAGGTGGAATCACCAAGCCTTGTTCTTCTTTCTTGCCTACCTTTCTCTAATCACTCAAGCACTGGTATCTGCTCAGTAAAAATCCACTGCCCCGTTGGCCTGAGATCAAGAAAGTCTGGAAATCCAGGAGGATTTCCATGGACAGATGACACGATATCCATTTCCAAGATGAGAGACACGCCTGTGCATGGCTGTTTAGGCTGCCTGGCTCTCTCTTACAATGCAGCACAGCAGTCCAGATGTGAGGCGGGTGGCAAATGCTGTGCAGATGAAGATCCTGCCAACCCACCGGCCAGCTGTGTCTTAGCGTGAGTTTCTTCTGGTTGGGTGGGGCTACTGAGGAAGTGCCTAAGTGTAATAAAAAGTCTGGCTCCAGAATGTCTTCAATTCTCACTTATAGAAAGGAACTTTCTGTAAAGCAGTGTGGCGTCAGGTGTGAATTTCATAGTAATTCTGTTTTTTTCCCCTAACACTCACTGCATAATCCTTGATAATTTTTATGCATACTTTCCAGACAGTACAAGTAGAAGATATCTAGTCTTTTCTGTAAATCAATACAGAAAAGGAACAGGAGAGAAAAATAATGTAAATGACTTGAAGGGAGTGACAATAAGATACCCACAGCATGGTAAAGTCCAGCTCTGAAACTGATAAAGGGTACTGAATGGATTTGTGTGATGTTTTCTGACATGATCTCATAAAAAAGATCATAGACTCCAAAATTATAGAATAATATCATCTTAATGCTTAATTCATTTAGCAGTCCAAAAATTGGTTCCACGGAACATTGTTTCTGGAGGGATGTTAATAAGTATATCATAAAAATGAACAGGTTTGGGAAACATAGATTTAAGTAAGTTACTTTAGGGCAGGACTTAAAACTTTAAAAGACCACTGTGTGTTGGGTATTTCAAAGAAGGGTAGGTAGGAGGCAGTATTGCCAAATGACCTATGAATCATTCCTTTCCCTAAGCATCAAAAGAGACCTAAATATATAGGATACACACATGGTAGACCGTTTTACAGGTAACGAACCCACGTCCAGACAGGAAAGTGGCCTGCGCAAAGCAGTAGTGTCTTGGTTTGTTTGACATTGACTGAGAGGCTCCAGAAGTTGATTTCCACCGTGTGAGGTAGTCACTGAGGCTTCACAGCCCTCGTCAAGGGCAGATCTGATGTAAGACTGAGCTGCTCTTCTCCCTAACTCCACGGCCCCTGTGTAGCTTCAAGTGAAGCAGTTTGGTTGCTTTTTGGATATCAATTTCCTTATTTAAAAAGGTATAATAGTTCTTGTTTTATGTCTCATAGAATTGTTGTGAGGGCCAAAGGTATTCAAATACTGGAGAGTACTGTGAAGTTCGACCCTTTTATAGGCACTCGGAATTATTCTCATAAATGGGCATCTCAGGCGGCAAACTTGAGGCTTCGTCAGAATCACCTGGAGCGCTGCTCAGAACACGTGGCGGAGTTGCTAGAGTCAGTGGTTCTGGGATGAGAGGTAAGAACTTGCATTTCTATCAAGTTTACAGATGACGCTGATGCTGCTGGCTGAGGGCCACACTTCAAGGTCAACTGCCTAGGAGATCTCAAAATGATGTGATGCCTGGATGACACCCAGGAAAACAGAATACAGCTTTGATGTGGCAGGGAAAAAGCAAAACGTGCATAAAATGATCGGGGTGGGGCTCCACCCTGAGCCGGGCACTGTGTCAGTGAATCCTTCCCAGTGCCGCTCTGCAATAAACGCTTCACTGTCCACCTGTAGGGAGGTGCAGCGAGAGACCTAGCAGAGTTGGAACTCAAATCCAGGTGTCTGTCTGCAAAGTTCACTTTCCTTCTGCTTCACCAAGACCAGACAGAAAGAAGTACAGGTGAAACAGAGACACGAAGATACTGCCACGCGAGAAGCAGAACCCTCGCTGGTGATGCACGGCATCTATGTCCCAATGTGAACACAGCTAGCTGTTCTCGCTTCATAATGGCTTTACAGCTCAGTATTTGGTGTGATTTCTGCAGAGGCTGAGTGAGGTAGGGTAGAGTAAAAAGGCCTCTGTGATTCCTGTGTGAAGTAGGGTGGAGTAGAAAAGACATCAACATGTTGTGACTCTGCTATGACTGGCTGTGTGTCCTTCAGCAAATTATCTAACTTCTCTGGGCCTCAGTGTCCTCAACCTATAGAACGTGTAAAATAGTCTTATGTAATTTATGGGAGAACATGAAGAATTAGTTGAAGAATGTAAGTAAAATATTTGGCCTGGTGCTGGACGTGTACTGTGTGATGAAACGTTACTGCTAACATTGCTGATAAGAACAACAGGGGAAAAAGGAATATAAAGACAGACTGGCAGCTATTTATAAAGCACAGAAGCAGTAGAGTTAGAAGCTTCTCACTGACTTTTCACTGGCTGCACTGGTGGTTTGTAGCTGAGAGTATTTCCTTTCTGTTCTTTCTCAGGGAAATGGAAAAATAAAGGGAAATAATATAGAGAAAAATAAAGGGAGAACAGCCAGTTGAGCGCATCATGGAGTCTTCAGACAATAGCTTTAACTGAGCAGAGGGGTAGGGCTGGTGAAGGGGAGATAGAGGAATAATCCTAACAGCTGAGGCCCACAGGAGAAAGTCCAGATTGTCTGGAGCTGCTGAGCCAGCGATTCACCGTGGATTCCCGACTTTCAGGGGCTTTTCATCAGGATGCTCATGCCACTGTTCTGCCCAGATCAGAGGCTTTGCACTAAGGGAGCTGCATTACACAAGGTGAAGGTGAAGATGAATGCAGGAGAAGGTGAAAAGTTCACAGCAGTTGCCATGGGGATGACCTTCAGGGCATAGTGGAAGTTCCCATGGAAACCAGCCTCCAGATGCGGCATGACCCTTCCAGGTCTCTAGCTTTCATCCATAGAGCTTCCAAAGTGAGAGGCAGGGTAGAGTGAAGAAGGGGGAGAAGCACATTCCATTCCTTAGCCCGTTAACCACCTTCACAGGCCACCTCAAAAGCCACCTCCCTGAGGACTATTTTCCTTACTACATCTTTTTCTTTTTTGAATTCTCTTTGTATAGCGCTTACTGCTATTATACCTCCTCTTGCCCTGATGTGAGACAATGAGACTTGTCATCCTCCTAAGCGATTGTTTCCTCCTGACCAGCACTTAACATTAACCTCAGGCTCCACATGGGCTTCAGCTCAAAGAGCAGCCTAGAGATTTCAGTGTCTGCGAGTGAAGTCACCATAGCCTCTTTCCTGAACATGGCAGCAGGATTCTTCCAGTACCTCAGGTACCTTCCTAATCCCTCTCCCCAGTCTCCCCGATCTTGCCCACCTTTTCTCCCTTGTCAGTTCCTACTTCAACCTGTCCCTGACCACTCCTGAAACCGTGCCCAGGCCCAAGGTGTGTTTTCTCACTCCACTATCACATCTTCTTACTTCTACCACTATCCTTTTAAAAATATACTTTAGAAATTCCTGGGCTGCCCTTCTCTCTTTCTATTTCAATGTGACTTCTTTCCAAGTTCCATGCCTTTCCTGAGAGCTAGGAAAACCGACATTAGCTCTTGTGTGAACCATGCAACTCAGCCTCTGTGATTCTGTGTTTATTTTGTCTCTTATTGGCTTTTCTAGCCTGGTAAAATGTGCTGATCCTGAGGATTGTTTGCTTTGCCCTAACTCTCTAAAACTGGAAACAGTGTCTGGTATTCAGTGGCTTCTCCAAGCTGATTCTATTGATTGAAGTTTTTACAGCAGTTGTGCATGGAGCTATTTCAAGTGAGGTGAGTAAAACAGAATGACAGCAGACATACCTCTATTACACAGTTAACCAGTGCACAAGGTGGAGTAAGCCATAGAAAACTACGTTCTACGGCAGAAAACAATGACTTCAAAGGAAAGTTTAAATTTAGTTTGAAGAGATAGAAGTTAACTGGGTAAAAGAAATGTTGTCTACAAGGCTGGGGAGGGAGATTTTAGAGGTGGAGAATGGTAGAGAGCATTCTAAAGAGGAGAGTGAGTGAAGAGATCTTGCATCATAGGAAAAACCAGAACAAGTGACTAGCAAGATAGGTTGGCTCCAGATTTGCTCCTTCAACCTGTCCCTGACCACTCCTGAAACCACACCCAGGGTTTCAGCTGAATCCCAGGGAATTAATTAATCCCCGGGAAGAAACTGACACTGAAGGAACCTCATACAACTTTGAGGGAAGTAATAACTTAGAAATCTGCCTTGAGAAAATTGATCTTGGAGCTACAGGGTTAGGTGTGTTGGACAATGATCAATTGAAGGGACAAGATACTGAGTGAGGGTGAAGGCGCTGGCACCAGAAACCTGAACAAAGGATGTCTTAAGACACTGTGCTGTGGACGAATAGTCTATTCAGCAACAATGCTCAGTGATGGAGTCACATAGGCATTAGAGGTCCATGCGGCCACCAAACGCTTTCCTTCAAACTCTCTGGTTTTGTCTTCCATCTCTCCGCCCTGGGAAGAACTTACTCCATAAACCAGCTCTCCCACCATGCCATTCCAGGCCTTTGTGTCAGGATCTCGGGCTCCATATTTCCCATCACTGACGATCTCAAGGCGGTAGGAGTAGCCCACATGCTTGGCAATTTCTGCTGCCAGCTCCACACAGTATCCCTCATAGCGGTCGTTTCCCTCGAACTGGTTGGCATTCTTCTTGAGCATCACGTAAGGGTCTTCCTGGTAGAGAAATGGAGAGACAGAGAGTATGGTTAGGGGCTTACCCACAGGTAGAGAAGACTTTGGCATGGCACAGGAGGACATCACCAAAATTGCCTGACATCGGGGAAGTCTCTAAATGTATTTCTGAACATCTAGCCCACATTAGAAGTTTCTTAGGCTAAGGAAGCAAAATTTGTTAAAACAGCCATGTTTCATCATTGAGATGGTACACAGCCTTTCCAACTATTTTTATGAGCCCTTTTTTTAGCTTCTTTTTAAAAAAAGTACATTTGAAGGAAGGAGAACTAGACTGTAAATAAGCTCATATATGGCTTAGGCATGGGTACAAAATGAGACAATGAATCTAAGAGATGCTGAGTGAAAGGTAGGAATCTCTCATTCTCAGGGCGTTCCTTCTTCCACGCCTTGGCACTGTTTGGGGAGAAGAGTGACCGACTCTCCCTCCGAGTGGAAACCACTTGCGCTGTCCAGTGAGAATCCCAGTAACCTTGAGGAAGGAGTGAGGACTCACTAGGATAGTGGTGACGATGTATGTTCTGTTCTGAACACTGGAGTTGTCTCCTCCAGCTTGAGCATCAGTGGCTGCAGGGACAAATTTGTCATCTTCGTTCCAGTAGCCAATCTGTGAATGAGAAGGTGGGGCTATAAGGCAATCCAGGGTCCTCAGGACCACCCAGTCAACACTAGAGACAGGAAAGTTCAGTGTCCTACCGTGCAGTACTGGGCACACAGACCCTAAACTAATGGTAGACAGAAACAACCAGAGGCAAGGTGCTTTCCAGGTTCCCCCAGCTCAGCCTGCCCCGCAGTGAAAATCCTCACAGTGGTGAGTGAAGCCAGGAAACTGCCCCTTCTGAGCAGTGAGGGTGTAACAGTTTACAAAGCTCAACTCTTTTGTCCCATCAAGCCAGGGCTTGGGGATTTTATTACTTGCAATTGTTCACCAGGGCAGAGCTCATCTGCCCATGAACCCTTTCTTTCCCAGGACTCATTATTAACTGTAGTTTAATCTGTGTTTTCCTACCCAGATTTAACTTCTCAGGATAATTATTTTATCCTTTATTTATTTCTTCTTAACTATGATACTATAATACATAATAATACATGTAAGTAGTTCTCAGATTAATAGATTAAACATTAATTTTCCAAATACCAGTAGTTTATGAATACTGATTTATTTTTTGAGGTCTTTCAGCAAGTACAATCCATACTGCTTGCAAGGCTCTGAGTTGAAATATTCATCTTGGTGTGTGGCAGGGCTGAGAGAGGTAGAGAGAAGTCCAAGAGATCGTCTCTGCTCTGTGGACACTGCTGGTACACTTAGGAGGACACGAAGCACACATACACACAGAGAAAGCCCTGACAAGTGTGTGGGCTAAGGAGTTCAGAGGAGCAAAGCCCAGGGTGGGGTTTTGTGTAGGCCACAAGGCAGCAGAAGGAGGCAGGGCTTAAGGTCATGAGAGAGGGGAGGAGAAGGCCCAAATTGGGAAGAATATGAGGCAAGGTGTAAAGGTGGGAATTGCCCAGATACACAAGTTCCACGAGTCCTAGATGGACCGTAGTGTTCGTCCAGGAGGACAGTGAGTGCTTGGGTCTAAGTGGCAGAGGTTTTAAATGCAAGGGTAAGTAATGTAGACTTCATCCTTAAGGCAACAGAGAGTCATGGGAGGTTTGCAGGCAACAGAATGACACAGTAAATACACACACACACACACACACACACACACACACACACACACGCACACACACACATATACACACACTTGCGCGTGCGCACAAGCACATGAACCTAAGCTTCCTATACTGTTCTGTTCTCCTCCCTTCCTACCTCTTTCCTTCTTCTCTGCCTTTTCTCCTCCCTCTCCCTCTCCATATCTATTTAGACATTTCTATCTGTTTTGTGATTATTCTGCTGTCAGTAGAAAGGAGAAATAAAAGGAAAAAGGAAGGAGAATTAGAAGTGCATAGGAGGAGGCTGAGCAGGTTTACCAGCAGTCAACACTCAGGTCAAGCTCATCGCAACCACGGCACATGACATCCCGGTCAGGTCCAATGTCACTGACACCTTCAATTCCTTCCTAGTTCCTTTAGTGGTAGATTAACTGCTCTTCCTGTGATCTCCCTGTCATTAACAACAATGATAACTGCCAGCACTGGTAGCATTCTTGCTGTCACAGGCTGAGGGCTTCACAGTTTTCATGCCATTTCATCTGGTTTAGGGGAGGCTGTTAACCTGTCCAAGATGGTGTAGCTGGAAAGCAGCTGAGCTCGGCCTGGAACCCTGGCCATCTGTGTCTGGCACCTGCTTTTCACCACTATGCTATTCTTGCTAAGAGACTCCTCCCATCGCTGGTCCAGAATCCTATTAGTTATCATTTATTGAATGCTTCTTGGGTTTCAGGTGCTCATCTAAGTGCTTTTTATGTTTTATTCACTTCATCCCTTAAACCCCCCAAAAGCTGGCCAATTATCTTTCCCATTTTAAGTGTGTAGAAACCATGAGGTGGACAAGTAGAGTAATTTTCCCAGTGCCACAAAAGAGCCACAGAACCAGGACCTGAGCAAAGAAGCTGACTCGAGGTCCTGCCACCTGCACTCCAGGGCGTGTCCAGCCAAGCCTTAAGGGTTTGTGTGCTTTCCCAGTACAGCCTCATTGTCCAGCTGCTTGATGTCTGTCTCCATCTCGCTGTGGTTCTGAGGCCCCTTGGGGACAAGATGGAAGGACACTGTTCCTAGAGTCCCTGTCTTAGCCCAGCACACCCTTTCACAGACAAGCAGTTTACAAGAGTTTGAGGAGAGAATGAACGAGACAGCTGTGACCCAGTATGGAATGGGTGCTCGCTGATGTTTCTAAGGCAGTTCAGAGGCCTGAGGGGGGTGTGTCACTCAGGGTCTGTGTTCACGCGTATCTAAGGGCAAGTGTGTCATGATGTTGCCTGTGTGTGAGGCTCTTTGTCCATGTGAAAGGAGACATTTTTTTCTGATGACACAAGAGCCAGAAACTTAGATTTCTGGAGTGCCATCACTACTGCAAGAAACCGGAAAAAGCGTTTCACCCAACTCCTACATTTTACACAGAGGCAGCCGGCTCAGAGACTACTGTGCAGTCTCATCCCCTCACCTGGTTGAAGCAGTGTTCTAAGGGGCCCCAGGGGATCTGAGAGGACCTTTCATCTCTTTCACAAGAGGTGAGGAAAGTTCAGGAAAGAGGAGCGGATCTCCGGGTTCCTCATTTCAGCTCCAGAACTCAGCTATGCTCAATTTATTTCCTGTAGGAAGGGATTTCCCTTAAGAGTTGATTTTTACAAGGAACTCTCTGATCAAATAATAAATTACCTAAATGACTATTGTAGTATAACATGGTGTGTGTGTGTGTGTGTGTGTGTGTGTGTTAGTATTTTAAACAATCCCTAAGATATTTTTCACACTTAACTCTTTTGATCCTTATAGTATGCAGAGTAGAGATAGACTTGTGATTATTTTCTCTGTTTTACACATGAGAAAATGTAGGCTTAGAGTGATTAAATGATCTAACTTATAATATTAGATTATGCAGCAGATGAGTGGTAGGGATGAGAACCCAGATCTCATGGACCACGAAGGTAAGACTGTTTGATAAAATTAATATAAATTTCAGACAATGGCTGCCAAATATGATTATTTCCCCCCCATAGATGATTCTAAGGGGTTTTTGTTATTTTCTTTCCACTTTTTCTTCTCTCTTCCTCCCTCCTTATCTTTCTTTCTTCTCTCTTCACAATTGCTCTAAAAATTCAGCTGTTCCTACTTAAAGTATAAAACTGTTAGAAGATAGGAAGTTGCATCTTTAATTAGCAAATAATTCCTCTGAAATATACAATGTATGAAGCAGTATATTTTGAAAGGGGCTCAGTGGTCTAGAAATTAGTTGAGACCCAAGTGGATCTGTTATAAGAGCTAGTCTTTACTAATACTATGACCTTGGGCAAGTGGTTTGATTCTATAGGCCTCAGTTACTGATATAGCATGGAGACATTAATAGAACCTGCCCCATGGGGATGTGGTAAAGTCTACATGAGCCAGTGCAGTACAACAATGTGCAGAGTATGTTGTTAGTTCTTGTTACATTCTCAGCTTGCTAAAGAATGATATTTATTATGATGATGTCTTATTAGAGGTTAATAAATTTCTATACTACAATGCATTCCAGTTTACAGTTTTCTATTCAACATTATCAGTCTCAAAAAACAGTACTGTATTTATTCCAAAGAATTTCCAAACTCATTCGACAATCAAACCTTTGTTTACATACAGAATGTCTCAGGGTAAATGGTTTAAAAAAATCACAAAATCTGCTTTAAGTTTTCAACTTATTTTGATAAAATTCAGGAAAAAAAAGCAAGATAAATCTATGTATGCCAGATTTACATAGCTTAGGGGCAAAACTGTTAAAGATAGTGGTCCTTCAAAGCTAGTACCATTGGTGCTGTGGATTTAGCTCAGAGGCATAGTGCCTGTCTGGCAAATGTGAGGTCGTGAGTTCAATTCCCAGTACCGGGGGGAAAAAAAAATGCTAGTACCATCACACTAACATTAATTTGGCACATACAGTATAGCTTGGCTCATTTATAGCAAATTTCACATCAAAAACTAATACAATAGTTAAATATTATGAATGAGTTTATTTTACTGCTAACCTTCTCATAGGAAAAAAAAAAAGAATACTGCCAGGGTTAGCAGAGACTTCGTGATACCAAAACTCATGCTTAGCATAGTAGTAGACTGAGAAATCTGGTTCCAGAGTTTGATGCAAAGAAGCTGGCAAAGGTATTTGGAGAGACATCACACATTGGAAATGAGAACAGATTTCTTTCTTTGGGAAATAGATTGGATTATTGCATAGCACGTTGATTCTCTACTGAAGATACACAGGAACTTTGATTCTCTTGGAAAGTAAGTCAGAGTTAGTAGTTTGGTAAGACTGTGGCCACTGCTTGGGAGAGGATTTAAACAATTCTGACAGTGGGAGGCTCCTCTCAGGCCAGTTAGATTTTCTGATCTTCTGTTTTCTATCTGCCTCTAAAGATTCTTTGATTATAGAAAATGAGCCTTCATGATATGTCATGGTTTTTAAGTGGTTGAAGTATAAAGGGGGTGACCATGGAACTATAATTCAATTGATTTACCTTATGTAGTCAGCAATTTGAATTTATACACTGATATCTCCAGGTTGCCTTTGAATCTACAGGCCCTGACCTCCAAAAATGAGATCCATTATAGTCAAAATTTTAAAAAGTAGGTTGCCACTGTGGCAAAGACAACTAGCTAACCAGCAAGTGTTCTTGTTTGCCTCCCTAGTGTGGAGATGTTGGTGGGAAGTGACTTCGTATCCAGAAACTTAATTTCCAAGCCAGCTTTGTACCTCATTGGGCCAAATTATTAGCTTTTGGACAATGGAATACAATGGAAGTGATGTTCATCTCTTCCAGGCTGACCCTGCAAAAATCTCCAGTAGCGTTTCCATTTTCATTCTTCCCCATCTGTTTATTAACTGTTGACAGCCGTAAATCCTCACCCAGCCTGAAGCCCCGTGGTAGGCAGTGGTGCCCGCATGAACCTGAGTCGCAGCCAGGGCCCTCAGGCCAAAACCTATCCGGGAGTAAACAAGAAATAAACTTCTATTGTATTAAATGGCTGAAATTTCAGTTTATCTGCTACAGTGGATAGAGTTCTCTAAACTAAGGTACTTCAAGGATTTGAAGTTAATAAGTTTATGTGTAACTTTATCTGGAGTTCTGCTTGAGGTGTTATTTCATTGAATTTGCTGCATGCTTTTTTCTTACTTACTGGCAGATCAATGGAAATATGGGACAGAGAGGTATGCTCCCTGATTCCCCACAACATTCAATAATCTTCCCACTTGTTTAATAAACAACCACTTCTTTGCATGGGTTTATCATGCATCAGTATATCCTAGGCACCGAGGATATAATAAATAATACAAATAGGGTTTCTGCTTTTAGAGATCTGTAATTTCATGGTGCTGTGGTTTGGATGTCATCAGGAAAACTCATGTTGAAATGTAATCGCTGTTTTGATGGATGGAGAGATGAGACTTTTAAAGAGTGATAGGTCATGGGGTTCTACCCTTATGAATGGATTAATGATGTTGTGGGCTTTGCCCTTATGAATGATTAATGTTTTTATTTGAGGATAGGTTAGTTATGGCAGGCATGGCTTTGTAACAAAAGCAAGCTCTCTTTCCATACTATGATGCCTTCTACTATGTCATAGTACAACAAGAAGCCCCACACCAGATGCTAGAATCTTGATATTGGACTTCCCAGCCTCCAGAATTGTGATAAACAAATTTCTTCCTTTATGAATTACCCAGTGCATGGTGTTTTCTGACAGTAGTGGAAAATGGACTTAAGAATGGCAAAGAGGCAAAGAGGGAAACATAGCCAATATATGTCCAGACTAAGAGTTGGTAGATAATCACTTTAGGTTTTACAGAGCATCCGGGCTGTGAGGCAGCTACTCATCTCTGCTGTTATAATACAGAAAGAGCCATAGATAATATATAGACAGATGAGCACAGTTGTGTTCCAAAAAAGCTTTATGTATGGACACAAATTTTAATTTTGTATAATTTTCACATGTCATAATATAGTCTCTCTTGAAAATTTATTTCAACTGTTTGTTGAAATGTAAAAACCATTAGCTCACCACCAAAACAGGTGGTGAGTTGAATTTGGCCCGCAGGCTGAAGTTTTCCAACCTCAATTTAGATCAACCAACAACAGTATATTGGAAGGGATAAGCGCTTTGAAAAAATAAAATAAAATGGGATTAGGAACTGTGCTGGGTGAGTGGGAGGTACTTTAAAGTGGTCAGAGATAGCCTTTTCAAGGTGGCTTCTCTCAAGCTGAGATATGCAAACCAGGGATAAACACAGCACTTGAGGATATAGTGATGGAGGATGTCAGGTGAAGGAATAGCATGTACAAATGCTCCAGGAAAAGGTGAGCCTGAAGTGCGCAAGGAACAACAACAACAACAGCAACAACAACAACAGGAACAACAGCAGCCAGGGTACAGACAAATGATGTCCCAGAGAAAAATGAACAAGAACTATTGCCTGGGGCTCTGAAGGTCAAGGTCAGGAGACACACTATATTTTCCTAGCAATAAGAAACCAGTGAAAGTTTAGGCAGAGGAGCAATATAATTTGAGGAATGTTTGACATTTATTTCCAAGATTTTGTCGTGGAAAAGTGGCCATTTTAGAGGAACAAGACAAAGACAGATAGCAGGACCCACGAATGCTAAGCAGGTTACTCTCGCGGTGGGAAAGCAGCTTGGGCACTGGGGTTAAAAGTGAAAATGGAGAGAAGTGGTTGGATTAAGCCCTGTTTTGGAGTTACAGTGTGACTTGCTATGTCCAAAATTGAATGGCAAGATTGAAAGGAAAACTTCCAAGGGCTTAGGAACTAGAGAGCTAGGAATCCTTTGGGACTTTAAAAGATTACTTTTGATATCAGCAGGACTTTGACCCACTTTGTTTTATTCCCTGCTTAGCCTTTTTACTCCAGGTACACATGGGATCAGAATTGGGAGTAACAAACTCAGGACAGAGGCGGGGGACTCAAATCAATATGAAAGGAGTAGATGCCTTCAGTCAGGTCCAAAACAACTATGGGATCCATGGTGTTGAGTCAAGACAGTTAAATCAACAATGCTGGTCTGCTGATGAAAGATGTATGAGAATTTTCTGTACCATTCACCTGTGGGCAGCTGTTTATGAAAATTTGTGATTGAATCTGAATTTGACAAGGTATTTTATCCAGAGATGGATCCTTAAGTTAGTACTCTATGGTGAAGTGATATCTCTAAATAGGATTTCCTACAATTTAGCTTTAGTATAAGCAGTGCCAACTTTCGCAACTAAATCTCCTAAACTTTATGATGAATGTATACTTTGAGGAAACACATTTCAGTGGGATGTCGAATTGGATCCAAATACCTACAAGGTATGTTGGCACCTGAGTGGGCAGGATACAGGCCTGAAGACCAGGAAAGTTTTCTCAAAGCCCTGAATTATGATGACACAGCTTGTTTTTATTACACACATCAGGTAAGGCTATGTAATGTTCACTGAAACCAGCATAACTAGGTCACCCTTAAAAATCTGAGAAATTACTTTGCTAGGAAGCTGATTGAGTAAAAAGCCTAAAGGCACAGATGTGGAAGAATTGATTTTCTGAAAGTCAGATCCCCTATAAACAAAGAATGTTTAAACCCACATTCTAAGAAAGGATTTAGCCACTGGAAAGTAAGCTTACAAATGGCCCTGGGATCTGAAAACTAAAGCACAACCATTTGCTTGTGGATTTTTGAAGGTTATTCAGTTAGTTCTGTTTTCTAGTTTATCCATTCTATTGACTTGTTTGGCCTGACTCACTCAAACTCAATGGTGGTGTAAAATTTCGGTGGCCTACAGAAGGGAGTTTACAAAACAAACAAACAAACAAACAAATAGACTGTGAGCTGAATGTCCATTGCATGCCAGGTGCTATTTTCTGAATCATGTATTATGTGATGGGCATTGTGTCTCATTTAATCCTATGTCAGTCCTACAAGGTAAAACGGTATTATCTCTCTTTTACAGATGATTAATGAGGTTCATGGAGGCAAAGTACCCTGGCCAAGGTCATGTGCCTAGTACAGAGTAAGGCAGAGACTTAAGTCCCAGTCTATCCATCTCTAAAACCCAAGCTCTTTGACACTTAGCCTGTGTTTCTCACCAAATCCCTTTGAGCCCCAGACTCCAGTCAGGCTGGGAAAGAGGCTTTACTCATACAGATTACTAGGCCTCTTTTCTCCAAAAGCAGAATGCCCAGTGGCTGAGACTCAGGAATTTGCATTTTTAAAGCTGAGCCACCAGGTAACTCTTCTATGTGCTAAGAACCAGTGATTCTTATTACAGATCCTCCACTTCTAAGAAGTTCTTGATGAAGAGAAGGTCTGGAAGAGATAAGAGGGCTCCAAATAGTCTCTGGGAAAAGTTTAGGGTCAACTCAAAGACCTGGGACCCCTGGACCTAGAAGTAATAGTCAGAGAAGTTCACACCAAAGGGTAGTTTGTCCAGTGATAGACACCCTAATTCTACTTCCTCAGAGGAAGCTAAAGCTCTGCCAGGAGAGGGACAGTGATTAGGGGAGTGAGGCTGGCAAAGCGATATCCAAGGGTATTTTGGGGGGCATCCAAGGGTTACACTGGAAGGAATTAGGGGCTGTTCAGCCCATCTCTCACTTATGTTAAAGACTCAAAGAGGCTAAGACTTGTGGGAGTCCACACAGCTGGATAGGTGCTAGCCAGCTGAGACCTGGGGAAGTCAAGTCCATCCTCTGAGAATGTATTCATTCATTTGCAAAATGAAGATTAAAGGATTTTGCAAATGGGAAAGGCTCCAAGAGGCAGAGGAAGGAAAGAAGAAGGAGAAGGGAAAAGGGATGTAAAAAGATGTGTCTTGTACGTGTACCAACTCGCCACAGTGAATGTCATCGCTGTGTATGGCAAACACGGGCTAATTTTTTTAAAAATTTCAAATCCAAACCTCTGTTGTGAGGTGCCTGTAAAAATGCAAGGAACAGGAAAACTTTTGAAAATATAAATAAGAGAGATGTAATCACAATTCCATTGCCCTTCTTGAAGGATTCTGAAGAACTTAATAATGTTTATTCATGAACTTAGCTATCTTCTGCTGGTCTACACTTGGTCACATCTATTCCAGGATCCCTATGGAAGTTACAGTTAAAATACATGTGTGTACATACAGATACAATATAATATATGCTTGAATATAAAATATGGAATGCACATGCATACCACAATTTTAAATAATGTTCAAATCCTTGGGAGAACATTCACAACTCTACCAGACCCTATGTGATTAGGATCTTTGCCAAGTTCTCTGAACTTTACTCTTGACATTCCTTTCCTCTCCACCACAGTTGTTCTGAATGCCTTCCACTCCTCTCTGCCAGGACCCTCTCCACCTGACTCTATGCTTCTCCCTGCCCAGCACCTCCTCAGCCTTCTGTACTCACAGCTAACGTCATTCTCCAGAGCAGCCTTTTCTGGCCTCTCCTTGTATCTCATGGCAACCACTACTTCTCTGTATGGAACCTTCACCACACCTCTAATTCCTTGTGGCAGCACACTATAGTGACTACAAAGCAGTGGACAGTGTTGTACAGAGCAAGTTAGTCACCATGGGTGTGTGAACAAGCTGTGCACTCACAGACATGGAAGCCTGGCTTCCCTACTTACTAGTCTGCCATTGTGGACAGGTGCCTCAGTTGTCTCATCAAGTAAATGGGATCACTGTGATAATGTGACCTCATAGCATCCTTAAAAGAATTGCATGACCTACAGTGTGCAGAAATTCTAAGTATTAGGCCTCGTTGACTATCTCCAGCACAATGCTCTCCATGGCCATTCCACCAAATATACTCGCTACCAGCAACAAGTGGCTGCTTAAATTTGATTTGTAATTCATTAGAATTTAAAAGGCAGACCCTCAGTAGAACTCACCCCATATCAAGTGCTCAGTAGTCACACAGGGCAAGTGGATTTGCAAATGAATGAATACATTCTCAGAGGATGGAGTTGACTTCCCCAGGTCCCAGCTGGCTAGCAGCGGAGCTGAGACTACACATTGCCATAGTGTCGGCAGAGGTGCCGTTCTGGCAAAATGAGCTCCCAGGCACCTTTCCTCTGGCCAGGGACCTGCTTGGTCCTCACTGTCCTGAAGAGAGTTCAAAAGTGGCCTTACCTTTCGGATGCCATCGTGTTTCATTTCGATCACATGGAGGGTGTAGTTGGTCCGGCGCCCTTTCTCATTAAACTGCACGTTTCCTGTCAAACCTTCAAATCGCACCTGGAAAACAAAGCCAAATGGTGACCGATGAACTCACAAGCTAAACTTCATGTTTGTTTGTTTGCTTTTCCTGCTGAAGTGAAAATCTTGAACTCAAGAAAGTCATATGGTATGAAGGCTTGTAAGAGCCTGATTGCTATAACTTCCTACCCCTTAGCCATGGCAGGTACCTATATAAACCACAGATATCCTTTCTGTCAAGTTGGAATTCATCCTGAATATCACTTCACCCATTACTTTAGGTAGACAGAAGCAGTGGGTCAGAGGGAATACTATGTGAAATCTTTTTGCCACCCCTAAACAAGTACCACCACCACAGTCCCACCCTTCTCAGATACACATCTGAAGAGGAAGAAACTGAAGGCCTACAAAGGGAAGAGATTGATATGTTAATGCTGATAAGTCCTAAGACCTAGACCAGGCTTCAGCTTTATGTTACCTTGCCTGATGCTAATTCCATTGTGAGACTCATTGGATGGTTACACAGGGCAAGCAGCACACCTGGAAATATAAAGAAGCTGGACTTGATTCCAACCTCTCCATGAACAGTCTGGTGATGTTGGGTGATTCCTTTTTTTAAGCCTTCACTTTCTGAAATTCCTACCCTGCTTACCTTAAATGACACAGCTAAAGTGAAAATGCTGCAAAGACTGCAAAGCGCTTGAAGAGTGCTGCTTCTGCTTACACTAGAGAGCCTCACAGAGGTCTCAGTCATTTAACATAAAATTTGTATTAAAAGCCCAAGCTGTGCTTCATGGGATTTCTTCTCCTTGCATAAGTCACATTAAACTTTCACAGAGTCATCTCTTCCAAGTTTGTGTAAAAGTCAAGTGGTCAACATGGGGATTCAAGACCTTTAGGATTGAGCCTAATGCTTTGCAGGTGACCAAGAAATCTCATCCAAGTCCACCCCCACATTGAGGAGGAGTCTGGCTGTCTATCATCAGCTGAGGTACAAGAATTCACTTTCTAAATGGTGACCCACCGTGTATCCTCAGATCTCTCTCACCTAAGGCCAGTGAAATGTATCTTTTTTTTTTTTTTTCCGGTACCGGGAATTGAACTCTCGACCTTGTGCTTGCCAGGCAGGTGCTGTGCCACTGTGCTAAATCCCCAGCCCCCAGTGAAATGAATCTCTGTCTGTTACCAGTACACTTTCTGCCCTATGATACAACATTGTTTATCTTTTCTCCCTTCAAATAGCTTAAAAGGAAGTCTTGCAGAGTTTTATCTTTTTTTGACAGTGGTCAATTTCTCTGCCTTTAGAAGGTATAAGAATAGCTGGTGTGTGTGTGTGTATGCGTGTGTGTGTGTGTGTGTGTGAGACAGTGAAGGAGAGACTATATTTGTATGCATGAGTATGTGTGTGTATGTGCATGTGTGAGTGCATGCATGAGTGCGCGTATACTCCACTTCTGAGGCTGATCCACTAATCAACCTCTGGTTTGAAATCTCAGTGGGGAAGTCATGACAGGCCCAGAGCACTGGGCAAAGTTTACAACAATCCCTTCACTTTCTCAGCTAAAATCTGGAGAATGCTCCTGCTCTTAAAGAGACTAGGCTGTGCTTACTTTTCAAAAAGAAAGCAAAGCACAGATCCTGCAACAAAGCACAAAAAGAAGGAGAAATTCCATCCATCAGCAGCTTTCCCTTCTTTTCTCTTTGGTCATCTCACACCCAGATTCCGCTTTCCCACTGGTTCAGGCTCACGATTGAGTTGTTACACTGGTAGGTACTGGTGTAATTAGCTCACTTAGACAAACAGAGGAGGGTAGATGTGTAGATGACTGAATGGTAGACTGATTTGCCAAACATGTCATTAGCCTCTAAGGCAAATCTACACTTTGCGTTCAGTCTCAGATATTACAGTGGTCATCAACATGGCACATTAGTATGGAAAATTGCACGAGCTCTTTCTGACTCATTTTCCTCATTTATTTAATGGGAGCAGTTAGAGTTAATTATGCTATAAGGTTGTTTTAAAGATTCAATGAGATATTTTATGATCAATGCTTGGCCCATGGTACTTGACAAATGCTGTTGTTGTTATTAACAGTGATACTAACACCACCACCGTTTCCCAAGTATTTCGTATTCATGAAGCACTTTCACACATGCTTCATTTATATTCATAGGAATCCTGTGAGATTTGTTGTTTAGAGATTATGATCTTCACTTACACAAGAACTGGGAACCCAAAACCCTAGGAAGTGAAGTGATCTGCTCAAGATTTATGATGAAGCAATGGAAGACCCAGGGCTATGACTGAGAGTTCTCATCACTTCAAGTATCGAGTGGTCCCTCAAGCATGGGCCAGCACCACTGTGCTAGGCTCTAGGTGGGTCACACATAAATGTGCCACACAGTGTGTGCTACCTGCCCCCTGATACCACCCACGACACCTGCTGGCTATTTCCAGGTGTATTCTGTTCATTCCTAACCAGGTAACATGGGCTCTCAACTGAGCCTGTTTTCTCATCTCAAGAAATTGAAGTTCCTAATCTTTTCTGGAATATAAGTGTGCATGAATATATATTATTTAGATAATGATGATTGCTACAACTGTACTGTGTCTCATGGGTAAGAGGAATGTGAAAGAAAAGAATCTGATTAAGGCCATATGTCCAATAAATTGTTGAACAGCAGAGAACAGGGGACTCTTGAAAGAAAAACCAGGATTTTGTCACTGTCACTTTTACATATTGCCCTCAGTTTGCAGAAAGTTCTAGTGAGCACAGGTCCCCATGCATTGTCACAGTGCTTTCACAAGCAGCTCTGGCCTAAAGCAAGGGCAGAGACCATTTTGCAATTTTATAGATAACCTCACTAAGACTTTGGGATGACTACACTTGCTCCATGATTCTTAGTACGTTATTGGAAGCCTAGGGTAGTGGAAGATTTCTCCCATCTATTTGGGCAGTCTAAGACTCACGCACATGGAGGTAAACCATGGTGTAGGAGAATGGGAAAGTAGACATCCCAGAGCCACTACTCCAGGACAGCAGAGCAGGGAAAGGCCAAGGGAATGGCTCATCCCCAAACCATTCATCTTGGAAAGTGAGAACTCAGAGTTAGAGGAGGAAGATTCTAGAAGACGTCAGCTCTGTGCAAACGTGAACCCGCTATCCCCATCCATCAGGTCTGGGCTCTGCACACTCCTCCTGCCTCAGAGTGAGTGAGGTCAGATGGATGGGTGGAGCCCAGGCATTTCTCCTTGGGTCTTACTCCTGAAGCTACTGGCACCATCCTGGTGCCCACCAGCTTCCTCCCCGATAGATGCAGAATTAACCTTGGATTTCCTGTAAACGCTGTTGAGTGCCAGCTCAGAGTCTGCCGCTGGTGGGATGCTGAAGAATACATTTTCTTTACTGCCTGGTGGCAGGATAGTGCTGGCTAATGTCTTTCTGACTTGAGCCATTTAAAAACATTATTCAGTGGCACTTGTTAAAGCACAGTAAGGAAGACTTTACTCTGGGGAATCGAGATACAGGATCACTGCGATGAGACCCACACTGTGATGAGATTCAGTGTGGGAGAGAAATTGGGCTCAGCTCCAAATACAGCATGGGCAAGGGGGGATTTATAGCCAAGACACAGGGTCAGGGTCAATGGATGGAAAACTACCAAGAGGAAATATCAGGAGTAAGGGGTTCCGGCTAACCCAGTAGAATAGGATTCTTGCTGACGACAAACCCCGGGTGGTCAGAAATTGCCTGAGGGATGATGGAGGTTGAGGAGGCCAGCTGTGGAGAGAAGGGTTCCCGCTGCACTGACTTAGCAGGGTCCAGTGCTGTAGCTAGAATTACTTGGAAGTGAATGGAAGAGATTCCGGAGCATCACTAAATCCTCACCGAGCATCAGTTGTCCACAGTAACTCCTTTTCCCCCACCCTGTTTGGATCCAGAATCAAGGAAAAGCAGCCCTGGAAGAGACAGCTGAGCCACTCGGGACCCAGGGCTTCTACCACCTCTCTGTGGCTGTCTTTTTAAAAACATTTAAAAATTCATAATATAATCCAACCAATCTTATAAATGAATTTTTGTGTGCAATTTGGTTTTTGTTCCCAGCATTTTACTAAAGGCACTGTCAAAGGTAACCAAATCTCTTTTTAGGCTGAAGGCATCTGACGCTGTCGTCCTCCTCTTTTTTCTGAGGGGTCACTTCCACTAAGTCTTCTCCTCTCTTCAAGTGAAGGGAAACACATATGTTTTACCCAGAACCTCCACTAACCAGGTTGGTTCCTCGTTCCTTCCTCTACAGCTTAGGTGACCCCCCCATCTCAGCTTGCTTTCCTTTCACCCATGAAGCCCCAGAAAAACCTAGGTTTCCACCTTGGTTCCTCTTTTCCCTCCACATGTTCTCCTCAGTAACTTCCCCTGCTTTGGCAAAATCTCAGATGCACTGACAGAACCTTCAAGTTCCATGACCACGTGGTTGAGGTCGATCCTGCCTTTTGGCCAGATGGCGACATGCGAGGCCTATATGCCAGGACCCTGCTGGATTATATCCTAGTGATGCTGGACAGAATCAGTCTCAAAATCCCCCTGAGCTTCTACTTCCTCCTATTCTCTAGGGAGAATAATCCTAGTTCTAACTGTCTCACATATATCTCATTTGAATTCAAAGAGACATCTACAGTGTGTATTTAAAAATTTGGGGCCTTGTGACAAATCAGTGGGAAAGGCAGTACGAAGAAGGTTGTGTTCATGTAGCAAATGCAGCAATTGAGACCCAGAAAGTTGAGTAATTAGTCCAAGACACCTCCCTACATGCACACTTCCCAATAGCGTGCTCTGAGTGGAGCTACTGTTACAGCCTAGCTCTTCTCTGCCTGACTTCCTAAAAGGCCAGGTGTGATACCCACAGGTCCTTGCTTGCAACTTTCCCTGCTGTGCTGCTGGGTAAGATTAATATTCCTACCTAGAACCTCAAAAACCAGATTTGTTCCTTGTTCAAATTCGCCTTCCTTTAAAGCTGAGGTGACCATTTATCTCAGTTTGCTTTGGACAGTTCCAGCCTACAGCTCTTGTTCTGGAATAATCGATAATAGCACTTCCCTTCCCTTTGCAGTTCTGGGGATGACGCAGGGCCTCGTGCCTGCTAGGAAAGTACTCCACTGCCTAGCAAAACCCTTAGCTCCTCCTTTCACACTTGGGTGTCTGAGCTTACATGATAAATTATGGGATCATCCTGCAGAAAAGCCTAGTTTACCCACACAGGAAGCCTTGCTAATGTTCCTATTCAGTAATCTGCTCTGCCCTCCTGATCGTCCACAGCACCAGAAGCTCATCTTTGAGATTCAGGTCTTAATCCATACCTTGCTAGCAGTCCTTTCTCAGAAACTTGCCTGGCTTTTCAAGCTGGCTCTTCAGTCCTGAAAGGCAGGCACTGTGTCCGACACTCCCCTTAATGCCACACCATCCCAGACCCTCTCCAGCAAATTGCTGGACATACCTTCGTTTTGATATGCTTGGTTATGGGCTGACACTTTGCAAAAATGTAAACGACAGAGAATGATCAATATTTAGGGCAGGTATTTTAAACTTGAGATTTTGAGCTCAGCTTCTAGGAATATCTGTGTTCCCTTCACTCTTGGTCATGAGGAAATATATGTAGGTACATATATGCATTTTCCTGGGGAAAAAACTCCAAAGGTTTTCTTTTTTAGAATCATATCCTTAAAGGCCTATGCTAAGAGCTTGACTTTGGAAGGTGAGTCTTTTTCGCCAACCAGAAACAGATGTACCAACCCCATAACACTGCCTCCTTTCTGGGGCACCAAGGGCTTCCAGGATGTGGATTCATTAATATTCTGAACAGCTCCCTGGGAGGCATGCAGGGGGCAAGCAGGCGGGCTGATTATCTTCATTCTGCTGCTAGGGAAATTACAGCAGCGTGTGTGGGTGTGGGGCGTGGGAGCACAGATATTGCCTGAGGCTATGTGCTGCTGGGGGGCTGGGTCACAGTTCTTGTGTCTCTTCTGCTGGGCTGGGCCTTTGAGGTTTTTGCGCAGTACAGAAGAACAGGTCGACTAAATGTGGGTTGGAGTCCGGGTTCATCACCAGCCAACTAGCTGCATAGTTAGGGGAAGATTTTTAACCTCTCTGAAGCTCTGTTCCTCCATTTATAAAGCACAGTTAATAAAAGCCAGCTTATGTACTGTGCTGAATCAAGGATGCAGTGAGATAATATGTGTGGATGTTCAGGGCTTTGTACATAGTAAGCCCTTAACACATCATAGTTGTTATGACCATTCATTTTTAGACCTAGACTCTGCAGTGTGTTCGCCTCCAGGTAAGCAGTGCTGGACCTGCAATTCTAACTCACTGACTCTGTACAAGCTACCTACCCACTCTATCTGACCTGAGGGCCAGTGGACGCAGGGCAGTGCAGGGACCTCAGCTTCCAGGGCCTGTGCTCCAGGAACTAGATGGCAGGATTTACTTAGCTGGGGAGGGCACACTTTCTTCCTGCAGTGTGGCTGTTTCAGGAGATGGGTCTAGAAGGCAAAATGGTCAGACAGTGGCCATGGCCATGGTGCGGAACGGCCGTGGGGTGGGCAGCAGGAGGAGCCGTGATGAGGGGTCTAGTTCAGGCTCTGCTGTTTGGCTGCTGTGTGACCCTGGAAGAGCCACTGGCCACTGTGGGTCAGCTGTCTCCTTGATAAAGCGAGGGAAGTGGAGAGTAATCTCTAAGGTCTCATTCAGCAATAAACTCTTTTATTCGAGATACTTAAGGAAGATTTGATAAGAGGTCAGTCTTAGGGTAGGAACTTTCTAGTTGGTTTGTTTTTTCCCTATAGTGGCTCAGACTCTTTAGGATAGGCCTTGGCTTCTCTTACCAGCCTCAGTGCTTGGCCCCACGCCACAACGTGTAGCCTGCTCCCAGGCACCCGCTGATGAAAAGCACGCACATACTTTTCAGTTCCAAGACACCATACAAAAGGTCATTATTCTTTTGACATGGAAAATTGCTTCATTTCCAGTCCTACTAATGGCAGGAATAGAATGAGCAGACATTACAACCAGTAGGACATGAGTTAGACCAGGAGATAAAGAAACACAGAGTTTTGTTATAGCATTAAGTTGCCCGGGCTGAGCTGAAATTTGCCATCCTTCTGCCTCAGCCTCCCAGACTTCTGGTATTATAAAAATGCACCACAACGCCTGGCAAATTTGACTCTGACTCTCAGAGCCAACTGAGACTTGGGAGCTGTCTTTCCAAATGCGGCATTTCCATGGATAAAGAACGGGAGGTCCCTGGGAGAGCTGATCCGCTATTTTAAGTTTGCGCACAGAGAGCTGTAGCCAGCTTTCCTGCCTTCTGCTTCAGAGTCCTTCCTGTCACTCTGCATTGCCTCCCCGGCTTCATCTTTGTTGTGATGGCATCAGAATACCCTTTTGGGGACCTCATTAAGGTGGGTGAGGCCAGGGAGTTGCAAGGGGCACGGAGCCAAGGGGCGTGGAGCCCTAGAACCTTCTGAAATCAAGCTTACATTGCAAACAGAATCTGTCTCGACTGTGGCGTCTGGAAGAGCATTTTAAATAAGCTGGGGGCAGATGCAGCCCCTGGGCCATCATTTATTTGGGAATCTGCCTGGGATCTGCTGTCACTACCATTTGGGGACCTCCCTGCCTGGAGGCAGAGGAGGGTAGAGATGGCAGCTGGTGGTCTTCCTTGGCATGTGCCCTTCCAGCTCCTGGGGCTTCTGATGAGCCTCGATCCAGAGGACAGCACTCTTCATTGTCCTCCACACCGAGGCACTCAACAGCCCCGAGGAACAGCTGGTGGCTCTCCTTTCTCCTCTCCTTTTGAGGTTTGTGAAAACCCAGAGCTGCACACATGTGTTTGGGAAACAAACGGGAATTGCTGTACATTTTGCTCTGTGTTTCTCCCTCATTCAGAAGCACTTCTTCCGCCCTGGGAGCACAATTCACCTTCTGTTGAATGGAGTAGAGTTGGCAACTGGACCGGTTGGGGCGGGTGGGTACTGAGCAACATTTCCACCAAAATATCTTGCTGCTGTTGATTTCCTGCTCTACCTGATGATTTGTCACTTGCGGTTAGCTCTCCCCAGCATCTGGAAATACAGCTCCTCCATCAGGAGGCCTCACAAGCACGATACGGGGCTGTGCCTGGCAGACGGAGACTCAGCCTGGGCTCAGGGAACTTCTAGAGGCTTCTAGTGGCTCCACGAGTGGTAGAGCCAAGAGTGAGTCCCCGGAATTTTCTAAACCTGGAACGTTAAATAGACGCCCACAGGTACCACTGTCTCATCCTGCTCCTGCAGCAGACATCACTAATTGAATATTTATGCTCTTCCCTGTGGTATCTGCTTTCAGCCTCAGAATCCTTTGCATAGCCAATCGATTGGAGTGGGCGTAACCATTCCTATTCTTATTCGTTAACTGTTCCCGAGCGCAAACAGAATTGATGGGTACAATGCCACGTAGCGAGACAGTAGGAGCAGAAGTCCTGAGAAACATTTCCAGGGCCCCTCACACAGCAGGCCCTCCTGAAATGTGCATGGAGAACAAAGGTAATGAAAACAAAGTCCAGGAGACTGCTCATGTGCGTTGGTGTCACCCCTGCGTATTTCAAATTCCACTTCTAAATACAGAAATCATTGGCTTTCTAGTTCAGCATAATCCCCAAGCAGAAAATACAGCTTTTACACTACAAGAAATGACTGTTCTACATTCTACATTTGTGTAATTTTTGACAGGAGGTTCCGTCTATGCCAAGAGCTGCAAACACAGTGCAGTGGTTGTTCCAAACTTCAGGCGCGTTCTCCTTTTTCTTTTTAATAGCTGCTTAAATTCGATGCTGAATTTCCTAGTAGGCTCCCATGGAATGGGCAAACCGCCAGCCTTACCTGCTGTAGGGCTCTCTGGATGTCGATCCCCTGACCCCAAGGCACAGCTGGGTTTGCCAGACAGTCCCCAGCATTCCCCCGGCGAGAGATATCAATCCTCTGCCTCCGCAGGCTCTGGAAAGCCTCTGCCATCACCTTCACCCCATCATAGGTGAGTGCAGAGGTGTACTGGTGGAAGGAAGGAGACAGGTGTCAGAGGGGGCTGACGGGAAGCAACGGTGGGGAGCTATACATGGGAATGTGCTTCCTGGCGAGGAGAATGTGTGCAGTAGACCAGGTGGAAGGAACAGGTGGGGAGATGGTGAACCAGAGCAGAAACACCTGCCTCTTCCCATGGGATGCTCACTACACTGTCAGTGCCGCTCTGCAGGGCGAGCTCAGCATGCTTAGCTGGGACATTCAAAAAGAAGACAGAACCTAGGCCTGTGTGTGCAGTGTGGTGATTTTTAAACAATGTGGTTTACTCCGGAAAAGTGCATAGACTAAATACAGCACACCTGCAGACCAAACACATGGAAAATCAGTTGGTTTTCTCTGCATTATAGTCACCAATTGGGAGCCAGGAAGAACTGTTATTCTACCATTTCTTGTAACAGTGGAAGAAAAAACACATTCTGAGAGGAGTGAGCTCTTAATCATTTCTGCACGCAGGACTCCCAGGTGGTGAGTTTCTGTCCTGTAACCTTCCTGGAGTGTATGAATGATAGCTCTCGGGTTTTCTTCCCTTTTGACCAAGATGGAGTTAAAATATGTAGATGAGACACAAACAGGTTAACAGCCCAGGAAAATAATTTCTGTGTTCGGAGCCCTTATCTATCCTCCTCACTCAATTGCTCCTAATCCTCCTCTGTTATCTGGCACATTGTAAGCACACAACAGAGAGTTGCAGAATGAATTGCAAGTATTTCTAAAATACTTAACATTGTTTTCCCCCTCATTTTCAAGACAATTCTGCTACCTTTAGAAATTGAGTGGTATATTCATATATTAATTAAATAATTCCTATATCTGGCTCACTCATTGATTTAAAGCACACTTGTGAATATTGTTTGTTCAAGCTCATAATGAAAAAAGTCTTAATTTCTCTCCCCACTTCTTTCTTGCAGCATTGAAGATTGAACCTAGGTTTTTGACCTGGTGGCAGATGCTTTACTACTGAGCTACTTCCTCATCTTTTAAAGGAATTTTAATTTTGAGACAGAGTCGTGCTAAATTAGCTGTGATTACAGGCGTGTGCCACTACACCTGGCTTAGTCTTCATTCTTGAAGAATGAGGTCAGTTTGATCAATAGTGGGTGAGAAGCATGTCAGTTTCATGGCCTGCAATTTACAAAAACAAATCGACTGAACAGCAAGAAAAAGTCGGTCAGGGATTCACTCTTTGCCCCAGATAACTTGGCCTCAGAATCCTTCTCAACCAAGCATTCTGCATAGCCACTGCCAAACTATTTGATATGACATGGGAAGAAAAATTACTTGCTCACTTTATTCTAAACCATTCCCAGAGAGCACACAAAATAGATTTGGTTGCAGGATTTAGAGATGCATTTCTGGGAAGTAGACACTGTGCATGATAATTGATAGCAGACTCTGAAGTAGGGATAATCCTTAATTAGGTTTCCCTGATATTTATTCGGACACACCATTGTCCAGCATGGGGCCACTTCATTGTGTGAAAGAAACAAGTTTCCTCTGGATCTGTGGAACATGGTAACCCTGCCTAGACTAGAGACAGAAGTTTTTGGCTTCCTTTGCAGTCAGTTGAGGGTGATTTCCATATGAGTGGAAGACCTGTATGTGAATTTTACAAATAATTCTTAAAGACAGCACTTGTCTATTCCATTTTCCTTTTGATCTTCCTGCTGGGTAGAGTGCTGAGATGATGGCTGGAATTTAAGCAGCCATCTTGAACCATAAGACAGCAGCTATATGCTGAGGACAGCAGAACAAGACAGAAGAATCTTGGGCATTTGGTGATCGTGGTGTAATGATATAAACCTTGGGTCTCTTCCAGTCCACCCTGGTGTGGTCCCTGGCATCGCTCGTCTTCCACTGCTGCATGATCTTGGCTGGGACGGTGTCTGTGTAGTTCACCAGCTGGAAACCAGTCACGTTTGCTCCACTCTCCTTGAATTTATTTAAGTCAATGTCCATGAAGCCCTGCAGAAGGAGGGAATGGGAGAAATCAGGACACATTCACTAAATAAATCCACACACCCAGGTTGCAGAATCGCAGGGTTTTCCGTCCTGCTTCCCGAGATGGATCTGGGTCATCCCTCGGTTTGTTCACTGAGTTAGCACAGTGGTTGTAAGTGGCTGCCCTTCAGCCAGCATGGTGGGGTGGAAGTCCTGGCTCCCAAGTGTCTGTTATCCTCTCTTATCCTCAAGTTACTTGATGGTCTCTTTGCCTATGGAGGGAAAGGAAGCAGGGGTGAAGGTACAAGAAGATGGTATGTGTCAAGGTTGGCAGAGACTGAGGGAGCAGTAACTGGTGTTACCACTGAGTGATCAGTAAGCGGCTGGGTTATGATGACACGGATAGGTGAAACAAAATACAAACAGCTGCCTCACTCACCTCCTCCAACCTGTACCCTGTAAAGAGAAGAGAGTTCTGAAGCCAATCACAAGCAAGTTCTTGCAAGTTCACCAAGGTCACTGGCAAGTTTGTGGCAGGGGCTGGATTCTGATCTGGGTTTTCATCCCCCCCTGAGCTCTTTCATGCACAGTGGACCGGATCCGCTCCACCCTGATGAGGCCTGATCAATTCTAACATCCACAAAGGCTTCTTTATTGAGAATGGAATTTCCACCCAATTTAGGAAGATTCGCTAAAACTCCGGAAGACTTCTACTTAAAAGGAAACCTTACATGCATATAATATATTCAATAATGTACATTACTTTCATATCTATGACCTCATTTCACTTTATCCCTTTATAAAGCACAAATTATATGCCGATTTGCCAGATAAAGAAGCTGAGACAGAGTAGGAGAATAGTTGCAGTCATTCAGTGAGTTAGCAGCAGAGATGGGGTCAGAACGAAGCTGTTCAGTTATGCAATTTACCTTCAACCACTGTCTCTCGTGGTGAATGAAACAGAATTTTCTCTCATGTCATTGCTCTCTAGTGGGAAAGATAGACAACAAACAAGCAAATATATAGCACAGTATAGTTCCATCACACCTACGGTATGGTAGAAATGCATCTGTGAAGAGAGATATAATGGGGTGAGTGGAAAGGAAGGGGACCTACCAGGCTGTGGAAGGAAAATGCAAGATAAGACTGACTGAGGGGAGTTGTTGGCTCAAGGTCTCAGCTTGTGAGTGGGCTGTGGGGGTTTCTAGGGCCCTGCATTCTGAGCAAAGGCTGAGAGGTGGAGGGTTGCTTGCCGTGTTTCAGAAACAGTGAGGAGCTGGCGTGATGGTAGTATGATGTACGAGGAGGACAGGGTGGGAAATGAGATTGGATGGCAACCCCAGGTAGGACCTCATACAACCTTGTGTTTACTTGGGTTTCTTTTTATGCATAATGTGGGGCTCCCTGCCTGGATTTGATCAGGGATCATAAAGCAGGTGCCAGTTCAAGTCAATGGCTTGGGTCCATTGCCAAATCTCAGTCAGAGAGAGGGAAGAGGGAATGGAGGAAGCATTGTGGTGGATGAGGGAGCCCTCAGCGGGCTTCTAAGAGGCCCGAGTGCTGGTCTGAGCTCTGTCTTGGGATCTGGTGGCACATAGCCATCTGTCCACATCTTTTAATTTCTTTTGAGGCCATCGAGTTTCCTTAACCAAAAGAATGAGCTTTATAATTGAAAGACATCCATCCTTCTGTGCCTCCAAGATTCTGTGATTCTTCAGTGTTCTGTTTTATAAACAAACCCATCCCAGTCCTACTGGGCCATTCTCTTCTTTCCCTGGGAAGGTTATTTCCATGGCTGGCTCCTTTCCATCTCTTGGATCTCAGCTAGAACACCGTTTCTTCAGAGATGTCCTTCCTAATCCCTGTTTAAGAGCCAGTTCTTGCCCTGTAGTGGACACTGTCATCACCCCATTCATCTCCACTCCCTTTACCCACCACAGTTCTATGTTTTATTCTAACTGCGACCATTTATTCCTCCACCCACAGGCGGGGTAGGCGGGGTAACCAGGACGTGCTGAGGAGCTAATACGTCCAGAAGCAGCTTTCAATCAAAGACAGCAGGGGAGATAGTAGTATGTGTCCCAGAATCCTCCCCCCTGGGTGCAGAAGCCCGCTGCATGGTCTACACTGACAGCCCCTGGCGGGCTGAGCTCCCTCAGCAGCCTGCAGTGCTTAGTACTTGATGATGCGCCTTTGTAGTCTGCTCTCCCTTCCCTGCTTCCCTGTTCCGCTTCCCTACTGGTAGTTTTTGGTTTGGCATCAAAGAAACCACTTGTACTCAGTCCTTGCCTTGGGATCTATTCAGAGAAACCCAGTGCAGTTACTGTCAACACCTCTCCAGGCAAGTCCTACTTCAGCTCCTGCTCGAGTTTCTGCAGACCACTGTTCACAGTTGAAAACATCTTGTCCTTTTGTCCTGTCTCCTCCCACTGGCATGGCAGATTCAGAGGGCAGGGACCTTTTCCATATGGTTCACTGATACTGCCTAGAACCCAGCACCTCAAACCACACTTGGCACACAGTAGGTGCCCAGTACTTATCTACTGAGTAAGTAGAAGCCAGGACTTTCCTCCAGCATGAATGCCAAGGAGCCAGGGAAATCTTACCAGCAGGCCGCAAATACTAGTAGGGAAGTAATTGGTTGAAAGGAGAAACTCAGGTTGGGAGTAACTTTTGAGATGAACTTGTCCTCTAGCCACAGTTTTCAGTTTTACGGAGGTGATTTACTTGCACAATAGTACGAGTAAGCTGTCAGTAAAGGGGAAGTCAGAATAGGGTTTCTCTACCCAGTATGCATTCCCAGGTGAAATGCCTTCTTAAGGGCAAAACCATTCATTTCACTACTGGTTAGAAGCCAGTAAACATTGGAGAGACTTTCCATACTCTTTAGAGACTTCCATACTCTTTAGAGACTTTAAAAAGAACATCTTGTTCACAAAATAACTATTGAGAGAATGAAATGGAAATTATCTCCTGTAGTCAGATTCCGTCACTTTCAAACTGTAACAAGTTCCTGGGCATTTGGTACTGACTGCTGCCCCCTCAAGCACAGTGCAGTCCAAAGGAAATGGCAGGGTTTGTTCAAACAGAAATGTGTGCCAGGCGAGCACCAGAAATGTGTGCCAGGCCAGCACCAGAATGTCTGATTACAAGATTAGTGGAGACAAACCCTGGCCACACATTAGTGGAGCCAAATGGATGGGACCCTCCAATCAGATTCCCCCAGTAACCTTGAGAAGCTCCTAACTGTGATGTTCGCTAAAATCATCAGAATCAGGAAATAACTTGGGGGTCAATATATATTCACCTAATAGCTGACATCTCCCCTCCTACATGAAATGTCAAGCCGGGAATGATAATATTAACCTTACAATAACCTTAATCACTAAGAAATGAGTGTCTTAGAGTTAGAAGGCTTGATTTCTCCATGATACAAGGAAAAGGACTCTGACAATACAGAAAAATATTCTTCGCTACGAAGAGGAATAAAGATATTAACTCTTTGCCTACCAGTTAACTAGAAAACCCATTTCACTCACTATAGTCCCCCGAGCATTTCATTAACAAGGTTTAATTAAATCATTTTCTAATTGTCTTTTGCCATTTTATTAAAAAAAACCTAGGGAAGTAACATGGGGTAATTAGTGCATTTTTCTTGATCTGCTTTATTTGTGCTATTAATGATATAATATTGTTAAAGGACACTAATGTGCTAATTACATTCTACTAAAGGTTTTCACTGTGAAGTTTGACTGTCATTACTCTGAGTGATTTTGCTTGTTTTGTAGCAAGCATCCAGATGGTGAGCCCCTTGCTTTGTACACTGCGATCTTCTAGTAAGAATGAGACTGATCTCCAAGGTGCTTGTTTTCCAAGTTATTCAACAGAAGAAGTCAGGTCTCCTAAAGCCACACTCCTTCCACTGTTCCCTGACACTGATTCTGCTTGTGACTCTGCAGGGTGAATGTTTTTCATCCAAAATGGTGCTTGGAAAAAGTGTGCTCTTGGGACCGTGAGGTCACTGTGTTCCTGTCTGTCACTTCTTCACCTCTGTCATTTCCTGTTGTCCTACAGGTGAATGATGAGTCTGTGCAATGGGAGGGGTGCCCTGCCTGCCATCTTTATTGGGGTGCACATGAATGGGCTGGAGCCCTGCAGACCCTGGATGGTAGTCCTTAGCTTGAAGGACACACAGAACCTCAAGGAACTTTTGTAAAATACTCATCCCTGAAGATCATCGTTCTGTAGCCCCACAGAGAAACTGGATACTGTATCTGTATTTTGGCAACACTGGTGAACCAAAGCTCAAGGTTCAATATGTTGTATGAAGGTAATCATTAAAACAGCTCCAAATGATAGCATACCTAACACACAGTAAAGAGAGGGTATAAGGAGTAGTATGAAATGATTCATCCTCTAATGAGAGTTGCAGATCAGGTTAAATTGATAAACAGGAAAAAGAGACAAGGACACATTATATAGAAGGATGGAGGAAACAGTAAGAATAACTAAAAACAGAAAAGATTTAAAATACTTATTTCTAACAAGTACTGATTTGACATCAAGCTTGAGTCATTTGTATGGAAATGGATGCATAATCTTAAGTGAAATATATCAGATATATAAGCTGAAATATCCATGGCTTCTCTTGTATGAGAAATCCAAAATATAAATAAAGAGCAAAATAAAAGTTAGATAATAGGAAATAGGGAGACAGATTTTTCTCAAAGGGGAAGGGGAGCAAGAGATGGAGGGAGAGCAGAGGGAGGGGAGGGACAGGAGATGCAAGAGGAATTAAGATGTGTTAGGTACATGCGCCAACTCCCCATGAGGAATGTAATCATTACACATTTCAAATATGTGCTAATAAAAAAGGAAGTATGATGCTAGAAAGAACAGGTGTTACACTTTTACACTCTTCTGTAATTTTTTTACCATGTGAATACATTACCTTGAGATACTATTAAACATAATAAAAGATCCTGTGAAGGGTGCCCCTCTTAACCTGTTATCTGCTGGCCTGGACTCAAAGGACACTGGTGCTGCTAACTTCTTGAGTAATGTGTAGCTTCAGACGTGTTGCTCATGAGAACAACCAAATAGTAATTGTGGCTACAATGCCACTTCGCCTGCATTACATAGGTTCATCCGAACTACCTTTTGTGGATTGTGAGGTTCCTGCTATTGAAAAGGAAAAATTAAACAATAAACTGAGAGTCACCACAGACTTATTTTAAAGCTTTCTTAAATGCTTGTCCTAAGTAGGCATTATGTTAAATGCTTTATACACATAGTCCTGTCTAACCCCCTATACAGTCCTGAGAATTGAAGTTACACAGTGGACACTTGGTGCTGATTTGCATAAGTGAATGAGTGAGTGTCTATCCCAGTTTTCTGTTGAGAAGGTCTGATTCAGAGACCTTTGGAGACCCCCCGGAAATCACACAGAAAGCAAAGATTCACGTGCTAGTCTAATGATAAAGTCTATCCTATTTACCACTTTGTGTGGCCTTACCAGTGGAGGAACACATGACTTTAGATTTAGGGTGGTGTGTCCACAATACCCAACTCAGTGAGGGACAAAGAACCTCACACCATGGCTGATACAATTAAGAGGCCGGAATAGATATCTCACCCTGATGGAGCTGGCTTCTAAACCCTGATTGCTTGAAGGATCATTCTTACTAGTTCTGTTTGACATCCACCTCTTTAGCTTGTTTAGATATTTCTCAAGTATCATCTTCCTGAAGCCAGTTAGCGCCTACCTCCTCTACATCTACACCAGGGATCAAACCTTTTCTGCTAATGGGAGTGGTGTAGTTAAGGTTCGCAGATATTATTGCTTCATAGCTATTCGGTTCTGTCATTGTTACATAACAGCATCCACAGACAATAGTAAATGAATGAGCATGATCCCTCTGCTCAAATGTATTGTCTGACAGTGATATAGCTTTTCTATAATTTTCGCATGTTACAAAATATCATTCTTTCAGTTTTTTTCTAGTGATTTAGAAATGTAGGAAACATTCTTCGCTCAGGAATCATTTGACCCAGAGGTCACAGTGTGCTGACTCCTCACCTATTCAGAAGCAAAGGGTTTGGAGAACTGGCCAAAGCCCTCATTGTATTGGTAGAGAAATTGAGGTCCAGAGTGGGGAATATTGGCCAACAGTCATATAGGGCTGATTAAAGGACTGGCTGGAATTAGACTCTGTTTTCTCTCTGTACCCAGTGTAGGAGGTAAAATAATGCTAAATAGCCACTTAAGTAGAATGGCTAGGAGTGAAAGTGCCTAATTAAATTAACTACTTAATATAGTTACCACATCTATCATTTCAGTTATAATTTTCAAAGGATTAGAATGGAAAAACATTTCAAATAATTACAGTGTCCTGAAGAGCTGCTTAACACTATAACTACATTGGACATGCTTTCATCTTGCTACGAATATCTGCAGAGTACTTTAAGGATCTAGGCCATCAGTATGACTATTAATTTTCATGTGGGCTTGGAAACCAAAGAACTGATTATGTGCTGTTATTGGTTATTTAGCCTCTTTGAGGGTCAGTGCTCTGGCTTTCAAAATGCAGGTACAAGAGCACATATGTCACAGAATTAGTGGAAGTTTTAAATGAATTGTTACGATTAAGAATCTAGGACTGTGTCTGGCACCCAGTAAGGATTTAGAAATGCCAGCTTTTATTCTTATTATCACATTCATCATCATCATTGTCATTGAGTTAGAAGGGGTGAGGCATTGCTAGAACTGCTTCAAAACCAGGGATTGAGTCAGACAAGCAGCCAAAGAGAACAGGAGAAAGGTGCATTGGAACACAGCTCTTGAGGAGGAAAAGCTTTGTCTTCAAAGCTGGCTTTTGCTTTTTTTCCAAGATGCTTTCACATCCAAGCTTTTCAACCCACCTGAGCAGATACCACACCCATCAGAAGGAATAAGGGCCATTGAGTGTTGCTAGGGAAAAAAGCTAAGGAAGACAGCTCACTGAACACGTCCTGGCACATAGGAGAGAGCACGCCCTCCACCCCATCCCCTGGAGATCTAGAAGAGGGAAGATGAGACCAAATGAAAGAACTTTTACTTTCTATTCTGAACAGCACAAGTTGAACTTGTCAAGGTCCCCCAGTTGTCAGAGAAAATCCTAGATGACAGTCCACAGAGTGAACAGTTGTATGAAATGCAGTTTGAAGTCTTGTTACATTAGAAATCCTTGAAAAATTAGGGATGATCAGCATGGAAAGTAATAAAAGACCAAAAGGGGAAGTGAATGATGAACTTGCATTTCAGAAGATGTTATGGCTCCTGTCTGGGTGTCCCTTGAGGCCACATGCAGTCATGGGGTAGGCTTCTAGAGTTTATGATTGATCCATACTCCAATGCTGAGCTATGGGTCCAATGCTGAGCTATGCCTGGGGTGAGCAGTTTCATATAATATAAAGGAGGGAAAGAGGCTTGCTGTTCCCACTGTTGCTCCTCCCTTTTGCTCTTGTTGCTTTTGCTGTTTTCCGCCATCATGAATGGTTGCCCTCTGCCATGTACCATTCTGCCTTGGAGCCAGCTGAGTATGGACTGAAACCTCCACAAATTGTGAGCTAAATAAACCTTTCTTTCCTTAATTCTGGGCATCAGGTATTTTGTCCCAGCAACTAGAGAACAGTAAATGAGACAGAATTTGGTACCAGAGACCTGGGGTCCTTGCTTTGACTATATCTGACCATGTGGTGCAACAGCCTTTGCACATGGCTTGTGGGAAGTGCTTGGAAAGGTTCGGAGATGTTGCTTGAAAAAGTAGAGCTGGAATGCCTTTGTTTGTTCTGTGTGGGAGATTCTGGTCAGAGCTCAGAAGACCAGAAGGCTGATAGAAATTCTTCCATTAAAGATTGGGTTTGGAAGGTTTCTGCTGGGGGGAAGGATGGCCCTGGGTGTTGGACTCCAGACGATGTATGTTATGGCTTGGCAGAAAGTTTATCTGCATTTTGCTCATATCCAGAGACTTTGCCTGAGACTGAGATTAAGGGTGGCCAACTGATTAATCTGGTAAATTTCAAGGCAATCAAATGTTGAGGTAGTGGCATGCCTATTGTTGGGGCTTTTAGCCAGACTTATGTTGAGAATCAAGAGCAAAGAGCCTAGAAGAATGATTTAAAATGTGAGTTTCACCAGAAAGGAAGCTCCAGTAAAGCTGTGGACTGCAAAGATAGAGCTGAGATCTCCATTGCTGAGAAGGAACAGAATATACAAGATTGCCTGAAGGCATCACAAGAAGCAGCAAGTCTCCACCCTTTGCAGCCTCAAAACTGCAAAGGTGAAAAACTTTGATTTGAGAAGAAAGCCACAGAGCGCCATGTTCCAGAATGGTGGTGGCTATACTATGTGCCAGAATGGTGGTGGCAGAGAGAATTTGTTCCTCAGAATCAGGTTCAGAGTGCTCAGTGATCCAGGCACTTGACCCCTACCTATGGCCAAGAGAGAGGAAAACCTGGCTACTGCTCTGGCTGGCAGCAGACTTTGGCATCATCCACGTGGCACTGGTTTTAGGTGCATGCAGAATGCAAGAGTTCTGAGGTTAGAAGGGCTTCCATTTACATTTCAGAATACCTGGGAGGCCAGGCAGTGTGTCCCTGAAAGGGCAGTGTTTTAGGCTGTGAGCATGAAGCTAAAAGTGCAGTGGAGACTGCAGAAGTTTATAAAATCCAAGAATGTGGATTACTTAAGGAAAGCTGCAATGAGACCAAAACAGGCCTAAAAGAGAAGCCATCAGAGCTGTAACCACCAGAAGTGCCATAGGGGTGAAGTCACGCAAGCCCTTTGGAGCCCACAGTGTGCCACAGATTGCTTCAGATGTTCCACGCAGAACTACAAGACTTAATGTTAGCCCTGCTGGATGTTGGACTTGCTTTGGTCTCAATGCTTTGTATCCCCCTGTTTGTACCTTTTGGAATGGTAAAGTTTATCTGTGCCATTGAATGTTGGGAGTGTTTAACTTTTCATTTGTACAGGGGCTCACAGCTAAGAGTTTGCCTTATATCTTGGAGGAGACTTGGATTTGGAATTTTCAACAATGCTGAAACTGTTAGGACTTTGGCAACTCTTAGAGACGGACTAAAATGCCTTTTGCACAAAGGGATGTACTGAGTCTTTGGGGAGCCAGGGGTGGAATGTTATGGTTTGTGTCTAGATGTCCCCACAAGTCTCATACAGTCATGGGACGGGCTTCTAGAGTTTATGATTGATTCATGGTCCAATGCTGGGATTATACCTGTGAGTGCTACACCCGCCCTGGGGCAGGTAGTTTGCATACAATGTGAGGGAGGGAAAGAGGCTTGCTGTCTACCTAGCCTCCTTTTTTGCTCTTGTTGCTTTTTCTGTCTTCTGTGCCATGAAATGTTGTCCTCTCCATGTGTCATACTGCCTTGGAGCCAGCTGATTATGAACTGAAACCTCCACCAACTGTGAGCTAAATAAACCTTTCCTTCCTTAACTCTGGGCATCAGGTATTTTGTACCAGCAACGAGAGAACAGTAAACAAGACAGAAGGATTGTCATGGGAAAGAGGCAGAGGATTTGTTCTCTGAGACTCTGGTAGATAGGCCAGAATTGATGAAGGACCAGATCAGGGGAGGCAGATTTTGCCTAAAAAAAGGGCAACCATGGCCACCTACAATGTGTATCAAGCTACTAGGCACTGTGCAGAGGGCACTGTTTGCATTATCTTATTTTGTCCTCATAATAATCCTGTGAGGCAGGTGCTATTATCACTCCCATTTACAAATCAGGAATTAGAAAACTGAAAGGGAGGGGCTTCTGTCCAATATAGCATAGCAACTGAGGGATGCACACCACTCTCTCAGCAAGTAGCGAGACCCTGGTCTCATTATGAAACCATGGCGCATCTTTCCTCCTGACCACTAGTCCTGCCTGAGGACTGCCATAAGGCTAATTCATGTATCTCATGCACTACCACAAAGCATTTGGAGGAGGTTGCATCTCTGTAGGAAGAGGTTTTCATGAGACCAGTGCACGTGTCCTTCATTCCTTGAATCTTTGCTGGTGCTTGGAATGTGAATCACTTTCTTTTAATGTCTTAGGTCTCACCCAGCTTTCCTGTGAAGCTGTAGTTGTCCTCTTTGTCTGCCCTACAAGGACCTGTGAGCCCACAGAGAATGGAGTCTACATTTCCCCTGGGAGTGCAACAGAGGGTCTATTCAAGGCCCATGTTGGAAAGGAAGGATGGAAAGTCTTTGCTCATCCCTGTATGATTACTTGACACATTTAAGTCCTGTCACCTTTGAGTCTCAGCTCTTATTTCATGGACCAAGGAGATCTTTCCATTGACTTCTTTTTCCTGTGTATTATATTGTAAATCTGATCATAAGTAAAAATCTCCCCAAAAGAGTCAGGACAGCCACAATATTCTGTCTATCTTTGAACCTCACAAGCTGTTTGTCCTCAGGCAACCATTGTAATCTCCAGTGCTATGCATTTATTGATGTACAAAACAGGGAGATCAACTAGATCTGTGACCTTCTGCACTATGATTCTGGTACAGATATTTGAGAGGTTACCATTTGAATCAAGAGAAGGGCAGAAGAACAGACCCTATCTCCCCACTCTCTCATCCACAAACACAGCTCTGTTTTGAACCTGTTTGACATATGAGGATTCACCCTCAAAAATTCCATTTGAAAAGCAGAGCTTCAAACTGAAAAGTTTGGAAGTTTCTGAGCCAGCTGAATTCTCTCCTAAGGGCTCTTCCAGCTTTGATCTACAATGCTGTGCTCACACAGGTGTGTGGGCATGAATATGGAAATGTATGTTTGTGGCATACTCTTTGGCCAAGGACTTAACTGTGTCCTCAAATACCCATGTCTCTGCATAAAAGTCTTCACATTTTCCTATCTTAGCAACTTTAACAAACCAAATCTTTATGATGTCCTCACACTGTATAATCCCTAGTAACACAGAGGTTTATCTGGTTTCCAACAAGTCAATAAGACAGTGTGGCTATGCTTGTGACAGCTAATAGGCATGTCATCCATACTGGGGTGGGGGGAAGCATTAGGTCTGACTTATTCAATTATGTTTGAAACCAGGGAGGGAGTTCCTGCACAGGTGGATGCCTGCAAGCATGGCCAGTTAATCCCAGTGCATCAGTGTCCATTATGGGCAAAGCACTGTAAAAGGTAGTCGTGGGCTCATAGGCTGATCCCTCTCAGCCTGAGATTTAGGGTGAAATGCTGCACCATGTGTCAGAAGGTCAGAAACTTGCAAAGTGGGCTGTCCATACAAGACTGCCGGGGTATACTGCCTGGTCTGGTCTAGAATTGGTTGGTTTTCCAGAGCTCCCTCACCTTAACGATGTCCTAATTGATTGTGTTCAGAGTTAACCCTTGTCTGGTCAACTCCAGAACAAGAGTTAAAGTCAATTCAAAGTTTAGTCTTTCAAACTTTCTTTGTGCAGAGTGGGTCCTTATGGCTGGACATTCTGGGGGACTTGAAACCAGCAGCATCTTCATCTGACACTATCACAACATTCATATCTGAGAAGGCCTGGCCAAGGCTCAGAACTGGCCCATATTTGGTATAGAAATGATGGTATAGACATTCGCAGGACCTCACACATAGTAGGCACCCATTATGAAAAAAAAATGAACAAAAGTCAAAACATTTGGCGAATTTGAAATCTACTAGAAAGGAGGAATGTTATATCCTAGTTGTTCATTCATTCATTCATTCATTCTGCTAAGCACATCCCAGATACAGGGATACAGAAGAGAATAAGATAGGTCTGGTCCAGTCTCTCAGGTTACTTAAGGTCTAGTGAGAAAGACCAAACTTACCAGTGGAATTATAGAGCAAAATGTATGGACCTGACCTGACCCTGGGGCTCAAGGAAAGCTTCAAATGGGAAAAAATAAAGCCTGAAAGGAAAAGGGCATGTAGTTGGTCAAAGAGAGCAAGGAAGAAGTCTGTACATGAAAAGTGTGTGTGCTTTGCGTGACAAAGGGACAGTGTCACAAGCATCGCCTGTGATTGGTTCAAATCTTTGTCATACCCACTGCTAGCTGTGTGACCTCTGGCAGACTTCTCATTCTCAGGATCCTTTGTTGCAAAATAAAGATTACAGTAGTGTCCATCTCATGGGGCTGCTGTGATACTTAACTGTTATGTGTCACACTCGCAGGACAGTGTTGGGACATTGTAATCACTTATCTAAAACTCTGTTTCTGGGGTCTCTGGTTCCTTCCCACTATATTATTTGCTTTTTTTCTCTTAAAAAGAGGAGCAGGAGAGGAAAAGACCAAACCCTGTCAATTACACATCACCCCAACAACCTGCCCAAAATGGTGCTAAGGTGTCCTTGATGCCTCTAAGTTGCTTGTAACAAGGGGGTTCTGTGCTCTTGCAAAGCAATCTCAACCAGCATCCTGCATATCTGGAAAGGGCCCCAGGATGCTCCCAGGCATGGGAAGTGCCATTCAGAATTGGCCATGGCGTGCCTGGTTTGCAGGAGTGGGAGGTGCAAACCCAGAGTGCTTGAGATGAACACAACAGTCTCTTCAGTGTGATTGAAGGGAGCAAATATAGCTTTGAGAGTTTTTTTGATGTCTCTGAAGTGCAGAGAGGAAAACTAGGTCCTGTTGATGAACTTATTCTTTTTAAAAACACCCTGTCAAATCTTCAACAACCCCAAATCTTCTGTAAAAAAATGATTTGCAGAGATAATAGAGCCAGTGGCTTTTAGGATGAAAGCCTGGGCTTTTGCTGTACTTGTTCTAAAATTTGTTGATAAATCAGCTCATCTCTAGGTTGTGAGGTACATGCTCATCTTCTGGCACACAGATGAGGAAACGGAGGTTCAGAGAGATGAAATGAGTTGCCCGAGTACATGTAACTAGTAAGTGGCTAAGCCTGGATTTGAACTCACAGAGAGAACTGGAGAGGTGCAGGAGGAGAGGAATTCATTTTGTGGATTTGCTTAACTGGACTGGTGTCCAGAGAGTTGTGTAGGTTTTCTGGATTTGGAAAGTGCAGTCCAGTGGAGAACTAGCCTAGTCTTTACAACAGGAAAAGGCTGAGTTTAAACTGTAGCTTTTGCCACTCAACTTTCAATAACTGAAAACGTCTTTCTCACTCAGAAAATGAGACTACAAACTCAGCTTTCTTGCAGGAGATGGAAACTCCCAGAGGCCTCTAGAGCGGATGAGTTTTGAAGATGAGGGCAGTAAATGGAAAGAGATGGGAGGCCTGGCTTACCTTGGATGGCAGCATTCTGTAGCATCGGAGGTTTATCTCCCCACCCACCCACTCTCCCTTCCCTCCCAGGGGCTCTGGGGCATAACGTGATCCACAAGGTCTAACCGCTTCAAAGGAGAGACGTAAAAGCAGAGAGAAAGAGAGGGGGATGACGGTGGAGGGGGAAAGTGAGACTGGGATGAGTTCTACCAGGGAAGAGAATTTCTGAGCAAGGGAGGAGGATGGGAGCTGCTTTTCTCTCTCTTCCTTTTGCATGCAGGCACTTGCGGATGCACACACACTGTTGTGTCCTCACGTCGTGAAAGTAAAGAGGAAGAAAGCTGTCAGAGGAGAAGTAATAACAAGACAGCAGCAAGTATTAGCTGAAAACCCTAGCCCAGCCCGCTTATTACTTCTGGGCGATTACAGACATGCCACTTTCCTCCTTTGGGTCCAGAGTGTCCATTCTATAAAACGAGGAGCTGGTGAAGGGCTCCTGCCATGGGGACCTCCAGCTCTGACCTCAGGGCCTTTGCACAGGGAGAGCACACTCTTCCTTCACAGGGACATGGTGCACAGTGTGGCATCAGCTCTTTCCCAGACTCTGCCACTTTCTCTGACCCCTCTGGCCTCTGCGCATCACTCTTGCAGGCCAGGTAGACATTGGTGGGGCATGCACGGCTATCACAGGCTGTGATTTTCCCTGGCATTTGTTTGGAACTTTATTTTCATTTTTTTTATCTGACAAAAAGCCAAGGCAACTTTGCTTTCAGCACTAAAGTTAAGGCTTGTATGGATTAGCTCTTCTTGCATGAGCCCAGCAGAGCACCAGGCAAACAGATGTGCTAGGACTGCGTTTGATGGTTGTTCGCTTGTCTGTCAGAACCAGGTCTTGGGAGAAAGTACCAGCGGAATGGGAAGCTGTCCAGGATCAGAGAGCAAGGACCAAAGGGCCAGCCAGGTGGTCATCTCCGCATGGCCAGAAGCTGCCTTGTGGAAGGCCCGTGGATATGTTCTGCAAGGGCCAGAGGCCAGGTGGAGCTGGGGCGATGCGAAGCAGACACTGTGACTGGAACACAGACTGTGCCCTGTCCCAGCGGGACCATGGAAACTTCCAGAGCCCTTTCAGGGAATGTGTTTCCCCTCTCTGGGAGCTATTCAAGCAGGAAGAGGTGGATGGGCCTCTGTGAGAGATGTTGTAGAGAAGATCCTGGCTTTTCATGGACAGCCGGTTAGAAGCCTTCTTAGGCTTGTCCCTAATTTATCTACTCACTTCTCATATTCATAACTGGACTGACGTGCTTGCTCCCTCTACTTCTTTCACTGCAGCCGCAGGATTCTGCCCATTAGTGCATATGATGTGTAAGGGAAGCATTATTTCACTCATTGCTTCATCCAGTGACTTGTGAAGTCACACTTGCTACCTGGAATACAGCTTGCCAGGCACTGAGAAGTCACAAGTGAAAGAGGTAGGTACAACCCTTCCCCCAGCTCCTTACAGATAAACAGTGAGGGAGGTGTTTTACACTAGTGAGTCACTTGTCTAATCTCAATTGGAGTAAGTGAAAGGTACCTGGGGTATTATAGCATCTAACAGTTAGGTGAGATTTACCCTGAGAAGGGGTTGGGAGACCTCAAAGGTAATATCTTGTCCCCAGACCTACATGTCTTCCTTCTCCACTAAAGATGATGAAGACGACGACAATGATGATGATGATTATGGTAGTAATTACCAACATTTACTGAGTGCCTAGTTGGGGTCACGTATTACAATAGCTACATTAAGTACATTGTCTGGCTTAATTCCCATAACATCCCATGAAGAGATAGATACTAATATTCTTTTTACAAAAATAAGACAACGAAAGTTCAGATGATGTAAGGAATTGGATTAATGTCATTGCTGATAAGTATAAAAGCAGAACTCAAACCAGGTCTGTCTGATCCCGGATCTACCTTTCCCAACAATTGCTGTGCCATCTGCCTAAGCAGAGTCTGCCGAAATGAAACATGAGCCTATAGGGCACTGAGACAGCAGCAAAAGGGGAGTGGAGGGAAGCGAGTGAGCTCAGTCTTTCAGAAGGAGGCTGAGGGCATCTTGCCTAGGGGAGCACAGAGGCAAAAGAACAGCTTCTTCTCAGGGCTGATGAGGCATGGAGCTGGGCTTGGACCAGCTGCTGCCTGGACCAGAACCTCCAGCTCTAACAGTCCACAGCAACTTATCTGCCAGTGCATGGTGGGAGGGGTTGAGTGCCCTGGACCCCAGGGACTACAGTAAGACCTGAACTTCCTCAGCTTTTTGTCACATGAGAAAAGAACATTTTAGTGGAATTCCATCAATGTGGGCTGGGACAGGTATGTTATAAGAGTTCAGGCACCTGAGTTTGGATTTTAGACTATTACTGCCACTTCAGGTAAGATTTGAACTCTGTCTCTGTCAGGGACCAATGTTACCCTCATCCGCCCTCCAACTGTCTTGCACTTAGGAATTGCAAGGCACAGTCACAGGAAGATGCGGTTTGGGACTCTTTGGAACTGGAGGGGAAGCTCAGCTTGGTTGAAACCCCAGTTTCTTCATCTTGAAGGTGAAAATAGTATTTCCTACCTCAAAGGTTACCCTGAGGTTCAGGATCTATAATTAGAGTTAGACTGGGGAATATGTAAAAGTGCGTCTAGGATAGATGGCTGTCTAGGGACAGACATAGAAAAGAGGACAGGTGTGTGAGGAGGGGAGAGAAATTGGGGAATGACTACTAATCATTACAGAGATTCTTTTTCATGAGATAAAAATGTTTTAAAGTTGTAATCATGGTCACATAATCCTGCAAACATGTGGAACCCATTGGATTGTGCACTCAAAATAGGTGAATTGCGTGGCATGAGAATTATATCTCTAAAAAGGTGTTTTAAAAAATAATTAGTGGCATAGAGCTGTGATGTCTGCATGGTACATGTTCACTTTATGGACATAGCAATGGTATAGAAATATTTGTACATGTCTGCCCTATCAAATATATATATGAAATGAATATATAGGTAAACACATATATATGCACATATTCATATACAATGTATCAATACAAACAGACAGGAAGACTTAGTCAGTGAAGTAAAAATTCTCCATTTGTGTTGAGCACTTTTCAAATCCTAGGGGTGTTTGACAACATCTTCGGTCCTTCCCTGCTGATACTATAAGTGCATAGAGCAAGAAATATTATTTCCACTTGTGAGATGAGCTAACAGGGATCTGGAGAGTGGCCAAGTGCAAAGCGAGCTAAGGGTGGCATCTGAACAGAAAGCAGGCTTGTTTTTATTTGTTTGACTCTGTTATAGTTTTAGTATGAAGCACCCCTGGAAGACTCACGTATCAAGAGTTTGACACCCTATGCGACAGTGTGTAGAGGTGGGGCTGGAGAGGTTACTGGATCGGAAGGAGCTGACCTCATCAGTGGAGTAATCCATGCGTGCATTTGTTCACAGCTTAAGAGCACATTAGGAGGTGGGACCCAGCTGAAGGACACAAGTCACTGAGGGAGTGCCTTTTAAGGACATATCATGTCACCCTCCCCTTTCCCTTTCTTTCTCTGATTCCTGGATGCTACAAGGCAAGGAGCTTTCCTTCTACCATGTTTTTTGTCATGACATGTCTTCCTTGCCGCGGGTTTAAGAGCAATGGTGTCAGCTAATCATGGGCCTAACACTCTGAAATTGTGAATCAAAATGAAGCTTTCTGCCTCTGCGTTGTGTATGTCATGTATTTTATCCCAGTGACAAAATGCAGACTTCTGCAGACTCCTTGTCCATAAACTCTCATGTCTCACCCACCACCCCTTTCTGGCAGCCCTTCAGTGGTGGCCATCTGAACCCCAAAGCGCCCTCCTGGGTGACCAGCCAGAGAAATGCTGCTGGTTACTTTGAAATCCAGGCATTCTGATAGGGACAGAAAGGGTGCAAAATAAAAATGTAGCTCCCTCCTTCCCAAAGGCGTCCTTGGTCCTAACTCTATAATTACAACCTAATCACAAACACTCTGAAGGATAGGGTCAGTTCCATGCAGCAGCAGGCTAATTACGTGGCTGAATTTCTAAAAGTGATCATCTTATAAATTGTGTTATTCCTCTGATGGGGGAAGAAAACACACACTACATAACCAGCTACGTTTCAAACTGAATTAATTAGTAATTTTAAGCCTAATTATCAACTAATCTATCGGAACATGCAAGTCTTTTGTATTTGGATGGTATATATAATTTGCCTCCTATTAGCTGACAGTTGTAAGGAACTGAGAACTCATTAGGTCGGAGGGAAAATGCAGATCAGAAGGATACAGCAACCCCAGGGGTTGACTTGGGGATGCTGTGGCATAGGGGTCACTGGGCAACAGATGGAGGCTGGTAATGTAATTATCTGGGGCCTTTCAGTGGCTATGAGGACACTGATGTATAATTTCTACCCAACTCCAAAGATGTAATTATGTATCCCCTACCCTTGTTCTGTGTATTCCAAACAGCAAGGCACCCACTGAGTCTCACTAAGACACGTTTTGGGATACAGGGAAAGAGAGTAGATGCTGCTTCTGTGCTCAGCTCCATTGCTTACTGGCTATGGGACATTGGCTGACTCTCAGCCCCCTGCTAGTTCTGTTTACTGACAAGCAAATGGGACTTAGATGATGCTGACTCCCAAAGTACCTGCTAGCATCCAGGACATAGGATTTGAGGAATGTTGAGGGCTTTCCTCATTCCTTAATGAAAAAAAAATCATTTTTCCAAGTAGTCTTTTGGGATTGAGCTCTTTGGTCCTGCTGAAAACTCTGAAGTGTTAGCATTCATTTAAGATGCACACACCTCTGAATAAGGTGTTGTATTTTACCCATGAACATCTGGGTCTAAATTAACCTATCCTGATTAGCTCTCCTACTTTACAGTCCTCACTCTGAGACATGTAAACAACCAGAGCAAGGAAGGTTTGAAGAGAAAAGTTAGGCAAGTGCCAATCTAAGGCTAAAGACCAGACCAGAAAGGATTGTAGAATTCCAATTAGGCAGGATGCTTGGGTTTCGTGTTTAGATCCACATATGTGTGCATTATTTCATCTAATGACTTTTACTCCAAAACAAGTGCAAGATATCAGTCTTTTGTTCAGTTAATAATATTGCTCATAGAAATAGCACAAAACAACTTGGCTAAAACCAAACATGGTTTTGTGCTCAGTTAAATAAAGTTAAAATAAAAAATTTATTACAGATGAAAAGTTAAGACAGTTATCTTCAAGAACACATGGAAAATTGAAAAGATAGGCCAGGGTAATAAACATTGTAGAAAAAGCTACCATTAAGGGAAATGGACACATGACAGAATTTGTTATTAATTAAGATTTGATGAAAGCTGTAGCCACTTTGGAAAATAATTTGAGTTTTTTTAAATGTTGAATGTGGAGTTTAGCACATGACCCAGGAATTCCACTCGTAGGTATCGTGTCAAGAGAACAATGTGTACACTCATGTTTAAGCCCCTAGGATTCGAAAAGTGCTCAACACAAATGGAGAATTTTTACTTCACTGACTAAGTCTTCCTGTCTGTTTGTATTGATACATTGTATATGAATATGTGCATATATGTGTGTTTATCTATATATTCATATCATATATATATTTGATAGGACAGACATGTACAAATATTTCTATACCATTGCCATGCCCATAAAGTAAACATGTACCGTGCAGACATCACAGCTCTATGCCACTATTTATTTTTTATACTAGGCAAAAAGTGAAGGCAACCCAGTGCCCCTCATCTGTTTGTTGAGTAGGCAAAATATGACAAATCTGTATAATGGAATATTATTTGGTAATAAAATAGGCAAACAGAGTTATACTCTAGATCAGTGGTTCCCCAAGGCTATGGGAGCTTGAAAGGCAATAGGTAATAATGATAACATGTTTTAAAATAAGATTGGGTGCTAGTTCATAACTGAGAATATACTAAAATACATTGAATTTTGTACTACAGATGGGTGAGTTGTATGGTATGTGAATTACACTTTAATAAAACCTCTAAAATGAGAATAAATGTAACATAAAATTCTATTTGATTTTAAAAAAACAGAGCTGGAAGAATCAAATTTAGTTATAAAAAATAGATGTGCAAAGCATGACACAACGAAAATAGGCTCGACAGAAATCACAACAGGAAATTCATACTGGCACATTGGGGCTGCTAGGTAGAATGGTAAGCATAAAAGATGATTTGATGAACCGGGTGTTCTCTGTCCTATGGGAAATAATTGCACTTCATACAAAAAACTGCCATACATTAAAATAAAAATAATATTTTAAAAGACAGGCTTGTCTATGCGATATAGAATAATGAATAAAAATGAGATTGACATAATATTTTTCACAGTTGGTAGACTGTTCCTGGTTAAAGATTTGCCATTATTAGTACAACTGTGATTTAAATGTTGGTGCTTTAAGTAGTAAACGTATCCCTGAGTTTGAAATAGAAGGCCAGGAACAGTGGGAACTGGACATCTTAAATACATACAATAATGTGGTGATTTTGTCCTTATTGCCCCGGGGTACAGCTGATTAAAGAGGAAACTGTGAAGACTGATAAGGCCCTGGCCCCCAACATGCCGGCTCCTGGGATGATTCACGAACAGTGGCTTGAAAGAGGGATGTCGAAGGGAAAACATAAACTTAGTACCACCAAGACTTAGCATTGCAGCTCTGAATTTCCCTTTGCACCCAGAGAATGCACGCTAGGTGGGGCCCCTGGGGTAGAGTGAGGAGCCCAGCTGGGAAGGGCTGGTTGCTTGGAATCCGTACTCACCAGGTTGGCAAGGATGTAGTGGTAGCCGATACTGTTCTTCTCCAGCTTTATAATCTACAAAACACAGTGGGAGTGGGAGGGGGCTCATCAGTAATACTGACAATGAAAGCTATCACCACAACAGTCATAACAAATTAATTACATTATGTTATGTATCTATAATATGCTCTTCCCTACCCCAAGTACATAAACTGCAACATTCCAACTGTCCGTTGATGGTGTCATTGTCAGTACCTATATTCTACAGAAGAACGGTCATGGAGCAATTAATTAAGTTTCTTCAAGTTGCCCAGGACTTAAGTGATAAATGTCTGATCTGAAATCACTTTTGTTTTACTCCAGGGGTCCAGTGATATTGTTATAGCCCCAGGAAGCCAGCTGAATCCTTAGCAAATTCCTTTCATAAACCTCCCGTGCACAAGGAGATTCTTCCCAAGATGAGGCAGGGATTCTATGTGGCATGGAAACTTCACCAATGTCATCACAGCGTTCGCTGCTAGGATGGTACATTGGGTAAGCAGAGGATGATGTCACTCGTGGTCTTAATTTTCACATCTGTTCACGAGCCATATACAGATGTTATATTTTCCCTGAATTTTGTACTTTTCTCCCAAAGCCAGTTTGGTACTCCAACATTAATCATTCAGCTTGGGACTTGTAAGGGAATGTTAGGGTCATGTGATCCAACCCCTCGCTGGACAGTTGGGAAGCTACAGTGCAAAGAGGGGACTGATTTTCTCAGATTTCATAGTAGTCTCATAGCAATCCCAGGACAGAGGCCTGACTAATGAAATGTCTCATATAATGCTTGATTATTGTTAATCATTAAGAACCAAGGTCCCCAGATACCCTTCCATCTTGCATGCAGACTGTCCCTCCTCAGGGCATGCAGGAAAAATGCATGTACAAAGAATTACCAAGAAGTTTACTCGGGCAGCCAGAGAAACCACCGTGCAAGAAATGGTTAAGATTGCAGACCTTGCTTCCATAGCTGTCACTAACCTGGAGATTAACTTGAACTATTTCTTTCTCTTTTGCTTTTTGAAATATCAAATTGGGGTTAGTATGCCCCATTCAGTGCCTCTTCTCCTGTATTGTTGCAAGGAGACATAAAATACATGAGAAGCACTCAGGCTTCTTTTCTAACTGAATAAATTTTCAAGGTTATTAAAATCCACATTCAGACATCTCCTTAATTGGATGTATGGGCATAGCAGCTCACATATTTTTTTATGTGGGGAGTAATTAAATGCAAGTACACACAATGAATGCTCTGAACCAGTGGGTAGACTGAAATTCCAGACCATGGGGCTCAAATACTATTGGGACGATAGTTTTATTAATAATTCTTCATTACTTTTTCATCTTCTTGTCAAACGGTTTGCTGCCCCTTCAACAATGAGATACCTTTATCAAAAACCTATTTAGCTTCTAACAAACACAGAATAGCAAACAAACAATTTTATAAAACCCTGCCACATTCAGCCAATGGAGAAATGTATTTCCCACAAGATGGAAGTACAGGAGAGAGTCATTAAACTGATGCCTTTTAACTGATAAAAAAATAACAACTTTGTGTAGTTCAACATGATACCAATCTTCACCTCCACCTACTTGCCTACCCATCCGCTGGCCTACTTTCCTTCCTTTGCCCACTTGGTTTTGCAAATATTCACTAAGTGCTTACTATGTCTGAAGTACTCTGCGGGCCAGAGTGACAAGGGAGTGTCACTCCTCATACTTTATAAGGAGGAGGTCCGTAACAAACAAGTAAGTAGACAAATGCACACAAACCAAGACAGGTGTTATAAGTGGAATGTGCAATTTCACAAGGGGCAGTCATCTCATGGGCTCCACTAAGTTAAAGTTCATTTCCTTTGGATTACCTTTATGCATGACCTTTGTGTCGCATGGCCTCCCCTATTCTCCTTGATCAGCTCTATCCTTCCTGTCTGAGCTCCGTTCTTTCTTTCTCTGTAAAGCCTTCTGTGGTGTATTAATCTGCTCAATGAATACTTACTGAATTTAGATTATATGCCAAGCACTGTGCTATGTGTAGGGATACATCTATGAAAAGTGAAGCAAGGTCCCTATGACCTCCATGAGCTGCATTGTCATTTTTAGTAGGGAACCAGATGGTAAATATATAAATAGATTAAATGAACAAGATTTCAGCAGGTGAGAAAGCACCATGAACACAGTAAAACAGGGCAATATGATGGATAGCCCCAAGAGATCTTGGTCTATTCTCACCTTAATTCATTCTAGACGTAATGACTGTATTATATAATTTAGTGTCTTATATATTGACAGAGCATAATATTCTAATAATCCTATTCTTTGTTCGTCAACTTTCACTGACTTCCCCTGTCTACAAAATAATCCCAAACTCTCTAGAATAGCTCCCAAGGATATTTATGACTGCATGTTCATCTGTCTGTACCATCTTTACTGGACACTCAGCAACATCCACTTGGCTTGGAAAGCTCCCCATGAGCCCCAACACTTACACAACCTCTGGCCCCCCAGCTTACAAGCCATCCCTGCAGCTTTCAGGCCCTTATTTAACCTATAGATACTGGTAAAATTCAGACCCATCTCACATTTGAGATTATTCTTAGCTTTCACTGAACCCTATTCTTTCAATTTATTCAGACAATATTTATTGAATACTTTCTTGGTGCTATGCACTGAAGCACTGTTGACATGCTGGGTAAGAAAATAAAAATAAAGCCACTGTTCCCACAGAGCTTATATTCTAGTTGGGTGCTGGAGACAGAAACATGCAAGTAAGTTGCATAAAAGGTAGCTATAGATACAGAAGCAGAAAAGTTGTGTTTTGAAAAGTTTGAGCCCTATGTGTGAGGCCAGGTTCATCTGACTTCTCACTTTCCTTATTTGTTGCCAGTAAGAACTCAGGCAGTGAAATCCTTTTCTTTATATTTAAAACAGAGAAATCAGTTAAAGTTGTTTTATAGAGTTGCTGTGAGGATGAATGGGATTAGCCTTGGCAATAGCTTGGAAGAACGGCTGGCGTACTGTAAATGCTGAAAAACAGGAGCATGGGACCATCCAGGACAAGTCATGATTCTATTAGAAACACTTCATTGTCATTCATCTCATTCTTCACCGCCTATCTCATCTTGTCTTTTTCCCAGTTTTGTAGAGCAGGGACCTGAATTTTTAGTTTGCAGGTCAGTTCATTTATGCCCACAGAGGAAAGCGACTCTGGAAGCCAGTGCTAGCAGGCACTATGAATACCAAAACCAGGCAGATGTTTGCAGACGTCACTGACTGTGGGGCAGGTTCTGGTGCAAGTACATGTACTGATTCTTTTAGCTCTCATAGGAGCTCACGGAGGTGTTATTGTTATTGTTATCATCCAATTTTACAGGGCAGGAACCCGAGACACAGAAAGGTCAAAAGCCTAGCCAATGTCCTGAAGCTTTTAAGTACTAGATTGGGATCTGGACTCCAGCCAGCCCAGTTCTAGAGTGTCCGATCTTAACTACTGTCTCAAATGCCTCCCTTAAACGCTAGTACTCCAAGCATTGACTCCGGCCCAGGGGGTTTCTATTTCAACAGAAATAATCTTTGCCAGCTTCCCTTTTCAAGAGCAAAAGCCAAATGCACACTTTATACAGCAGCACTCACGGAGTTAATGCCTTAAGGAACCCACTGCCTTTCAGAATCTCCCCCTGTTGTGTGGCTGAGGCTTCTGAGTGATTGCGAGCTGGTGCAGAGGTCCCCTGTGGGGGCCCCAGGAGGCTTGAGGGTCATTAACAAGTTCTGTCATGTTGTCAAGTACCTAAAACGACTATCTTTTATTATATGGCACTATTAAAAACTGATTGCAAATCATCTTCCTTGCTAATTTATCTGAACACAAGTGTAGTTTTAAAAGACTCTGGATCTACACAAAGGCCCACTAAATCCATGCCAGGCACCTATTTTAGGTCTGAGATGGAAGGAACTACAATGTAGGTATTGCTGCTCAAAGACTGTTGAGGTTATAGTGGCTGTTCACAGCCTGTGCAGTGGATTTCTCAGAGGCAAGAGGAAACAGTAGAAAGAGAGGTAGGTGGCTGCGGCTTCCTTGGGCTCTTAAAACAGGTCAGTGGGCCAAAGGGATGAGATGCCAAGTGTTAGATCCACGCGCCACAGAGCCCGGGGCTGTGTGCAGGAATCCGGCTCTGCCGCTGGTGTTCCTAATGCGAGAACACTTCATGGGCTCTAAAATGCAATGTAATTTATTTTTTAACAATAAAGAGAAACACTGGAGCTGAGGTGCTGCTCAAATGATCTGAGAAACATTTGAAACCCCATATGAAGAGTCCTGTTGGCTATGCTCCTTCACTGAATTCCAGAATTAAATTTTATAAATGACCGAATGTGAGATGGAAGGCACCTAGCTTCACCTAAGGATCCTATTTATCATCCTCTTTATAACCTCCACAGCCAAAATGTGCCTCGCCTTTCCCAAGTGACCTCCCACACCCACCCTGAGCCCTTCTCCGCCACTGCTACCTGGCCCAAGATGGCATTGAGGCGTTCTGATTCACAGTCCACCACCACCAGCCGCTCCTTTTTCTTCTCCAGGTCTTGAAAGAGCATCCTGTATCCTTCCTCTGTGGTTGTCAAAATGTTGACTGCTGTCACCTGCCAGTTCTTCTCTGCTGCTGTGTCCAGGACTTTCTGCAGGACGGATAAACCTGGTGGCCGGATGAGCAGGGCAGACAGATGACAGACCATAAGCATGGCAGGTAGCACTTGCTCCCAGCAACTCCCACACTGTCTACGCCAGCCATGCTCCCCCACCAACCCTGGCTCCAGCTTCCTCTCCTTCTGCAGTTCTGACCCTCCTCAGCGCAGGCACTGGGCCTTCACTGTGTTTCTGTTCCCAGGGCACAATGGACAGTAGAATTAGTGGTTACAATCTAATCTGGAGGTTAAGTTCATCATAGTGGCTAAATTACTTTGTATGGGTGCATTTGCCTCTCCAAACTTTAGTTTTTTCAATGGGAAGGTGGGAGTGTAAATAATTCCCACCTCACAGTGTCATTATGAAGACTAAATGTGAATGTCTGATACATGGTGGGGTCTAAACCCTGTAAAAGTTTTAGTCTGTGACTCAGTACTGCTGTGTTTTACCTTTGAGACTTAGATGGTATATTTGTTTCCTGTTGCTGCTATTACAAATTACCACCAGCTTAGCAGCTTAACATGACAAAAAATTGTTACTGTATACTTTTGCAGGTCAGAAATTTGAGCTAGGTCTTCCTCAATTAAAATCCAGGTATTGGTGGGGGAATGTTGCTTTCCGGAGATTCTAGGGGAGAATCAACTCTGTTGCCTTTGCAGCTTGTAGAAGCTGCCTGCATCCTTGGCTAATGGCACCCTTCATCTTCACAGTCAAAAATGCTTGTCAAGTTCTCCTCTCATCACTGATATTGACTCTGTTGCTTCTTACTTTCACAGTTAAGGATATTTGTTATTACATTGTGTCCATTCAAGAAATCCAGGACAGTCTTCCTATTTAAAGGTCAGCTAACCAACAACATTAATTCCACCTGTAATCTTAATTCTTTTTTGCTGCATACTATAAGCATATTTCAGGTTCCAGGGGTTAGGAAATAGATATGTCAGGAGAGGGTGTCATTCTACCTACCACAGATACCTAATTTGCTTTTGCATTATTAATTTTTATGTATATCATTTCCAATTCCCAGGAACACTGCCAATCCTGTCTATAGTGACCAGGATGGTGCCTGGTCTCAAGAATCCTTTATAGATTGATTCTGTGACACCTCCCTATTTTGTTTCATTTTCAGGTCAATTTGTTTGATAGGTTTGAATTGCACACTTAATAAAACTTTACCCTAAATCTGGTGCTATTCTGTGGCTTTCCTCTCTTTAATTCAGTCGTAGATACTATTGTTGTTCTTATTTTACAGATGTAGTAATTGAAGCTCAGAGAGATTTAGCCATTGGTTCAAAGTCACACAGCTAGCAAATGATAGAGCTCAGAGCTCTGAGTTCTGAGGTATATGATGCCCTTTTGAGAATGTAGGTTCTTCTGTTGATCCCTACAGGCAAAGTTGCATTTTTCTGGCTTTACCACCTCCAGCCTGAAGCTCAAAGAGACCATCTCCAGGTGACACTCTTCCTCCACCACGATGACTATTTTCTGAGATGGAAAATCATCAAAATAGGGAGAAGTTAAGAAAATCAAAGGAAAGGGTGTTTGCTTGTGGTCTCTCTGCTGACTTCTTCCCATCTAGAACACCTGCCTAACTGCTTGAAGAGCAATTTTTATAAGGCACTGAAAAAAGCCTACTCAAATGTCCTCTGAGACCCTCTTTGTACATCAGGGCTCCTTGGCCTCGGCTTCCAGGCCTAGCACATCCCATTCATTTGGTTCCACTGACACTGACTGTATTTTTACAGGACTCTTTAGCATACTAGGAGAAGGAAGCTAGGGCAAGCAAACAGCATGGGAGTCGGCCAGACACAGAGTTCCTGTCTAGAGGGTCAGGCCATCATGAAAGTGGTATTTATCCAGCTGATGAGGAGGAGCAGGATTTCTATAGGTAGACTTGAGAAGGGAAGCACATTGCAAAAAATGAGAATAGTGTGAGTAGAGGTATGGGGCAGAAAAATGTATAGGAAATGTTTGGAGAATGTGCTGTGAAATTTAAAGGAGGCAAAATTACAAAGCCTGGGGAGGGGCAGTGATGATGATGATGATGACAGAGATGATGGTGGCTAACACACACCACGGATCGTGAGCATGTGCCATGTTGCAGGCATGGAACAACCTATGTCTCATCATTGTCTCATTTAATCTTCACAACACACTTTTAAAGTAGAGACTGCTTTTTATCTTCATTATAGAGATGAGAAAATGAAGGCATTGTGACTTTTAGCCTCATAAGTGGGGAACCAAAGGCATGAAGAGCTGGCTCAAAAACAGAGTAGAAGAGGAGAGAACTTAGGATTCAGGTCCAGGCTGTCTACACTGCTAACAACTCTACCACTAGGCATGACCTATTTGATTGAAGCATTGGACTCAGGAGCCATGGGAGCTTGGTGAACTGTGGAGTGACATGGTGTGTTAAGCGGATTACTCTCTCAAAGGGTCTGTTTCCATGCTGTGAGTGAGAGATTAGCTCGTAAGAAATCAGTCCACAGAAATAAAGAATTTTGGATCATTCCACCATGCTCTTGAAGGAGGCAGTGAGGCATGATTCTTCTTCCTGTCGGTAATTGTCTCGCTATCCTTTAACAGTCTCCACTAGTCCTTTGCTTACCCCGGTCAGCATCATAAATGTAGACGAATTTCTGCCACTTGTAGTGGTCGATGATGCTGATGAGGGCATCCTGAAGTTCAGGGCGCAGCTGAAGGACAAATTGATTGGAAGTGTCTACAGGAAAGCTTGGTGTGATGAAGCATACATGGAGGGCCCCGCAGAAGGAGGTCAGCATGTTGACAGTCCTTCGTTCGTAAAACCCAAAGATGGCATAGACTCCTTTGGAGAACTGGGAACAAACTAGAAGGGAAGAAGAGAAGAATTAATGGACAGAAGATCCTATAAACAGGTGGCACAAAACCAAATTCATCTACTAGACCATCATCTAACCTACCACCTATGCATATCTATTATGTAGCCTTCTACCCATCCAGCTCACCAACCAGTTTGTCCATCAGTCCATCCATCCATCCATCCATCCATCCATCCATCCATCCATCCATCCATCCTTTCAACCCACCAATCTATTCACCTGACCATACATTCTATCCATTTGTCCACCCTACTCACAAATTCATCCATCCAAACTCCCATCTAAGTTTAGATGCCTGTTACATGCCATATGTCATTATCATGGTTATTAATTAGAGTAACCAGGTATGCAAAAACATTTTTATATATTGTTTCACTTTGTCTCTATAATGACCTTATTAAGGTTATGGGTCATTTTTAAAGGGAGAAATCAAGAAGCAGAAAGTTAATAGACACATTGAAATAACACAGCTAGCATGAATCTGAGTTAGAAAGATATCTTATGCAGCAATATTTTCATCCTATGGTCCATCACTGTAAAGCAAAACACATAAAAAGATGTTATTAGAAAAAGAAATCTGATACATGTTTAAGAAAACAAGTGTTGATTTTCCCCAGCTTAGCCTTGAGCTCTTGGTGTACATTTCTCTGCTGATACTCATGTTGTGTTTGTACATCCTGCTAGCTGATTTTCAGACCTCCCGATGTACCAGCCATAGTAGTAATTTAGCTGTGTGAACATCCCCACAGGATCTCTTTGTAGGCTCCCTGTGCAGTTACCAATTCTTGTTTGTGGTTGATTACACTGCTGGTTAGAACATCATGATAATAACCAATGCAAAGGACTGAACTCTAGGTTAGTCAGTTCCTAAACTTCATTTTGCTACCATATAGGATGGAGACTTCACAGTATTTGTCTCAGCAAGGGGACCAACCCAAAGGCCATTCCCAATGCCTGAAAATAACCATTCCAATGTGAATAGTGAGGAAGATCAATCATCCTCCTCACAAGAAGGGTGGTTTAGAGCGTTCTCTTCAAACCAGTGGCCACCTTCCCTCTGCTCAGTCCCCATCAGTCTCTGTTGTATCACCCTGTCCTAGTCCCCTCATGGTATCAGTGTGATCTAAAGTAATGTCCTTGGTTGATTTGTCTATATCTGTGGCTATTTGCATCAATATAAATTTCCTGAAAACAGAGATTTTGTCTGTGCCTGAAAGCCAACAGGGTGCCTGGAACATTGTAGATAATTAGTAAATATTTGATAAATAAATGAATGACACATCTCGATGAGAAGGCTACATGATCCACAGTAGGTGATGAACAGGAGCTGGACCCACACAGGGCAGCCCTTTGGGTACCCTAGATCTCCTACCCTTTAGTCGGAGTAGTTTTCTTCTATGGTAGCTATTTCTGTTCCACCACTCACACTGTTTTCTCTTTCTCCTTAATGGAGACACTCTTTCCATTCACAGCCCAGAAGAGGCACTGTTTTTGGATGTCTATTGCAATTAGTAGGATCAAGATTTACATAAATATGGATTTCTTTACCAGGAAGCAAGCATTGTATATTATCCTCCTTCTGTTAAATATAGATTTGTCAAAACACACAATCTGTCTTTCAGGTTTAGTTTATATGGGGACATTGTAAAGCCTGTCAAAGTATTATACCATGCTGTCTAAGTTATTTTTAGGATCTCTTTTCTTTCCTCGCTGCAAAGAAATATTATACTGTCGGGCATAAATCTGATGTTCCAGATTTATTCCTTCAAGGTGCCTCCTTGGTTTCAAGCTTCCATTTGGACCTGTGGGCTGCTCATAGCTGGTGTTTTTTGTTAGTATTTTAGAAGTGGCAAAAGAAAAGCTGGGATGAAGGTGGGAAGGATTCGAGTAGACTGATGTGATCAAATCCTTAGACACATAGCAGGCCAGGACTTTTTCCTTCTTAAATCATCTCCCCATTTTTCCCTTCCAAAAATCATTCTTCCTTTAACCAAAATGTTTCATCCTTTAAGGCTTTTGTCCCACGACTCCTTAAAAGAGCATGGCTTGGAGGTAGCCTGGGCTAGATTTCCTCCAGTGGACCTTTCCTCCTAGAGCTGCTGGACATCTGACATTCATGCTGTCTCCTCCTTTTGGGAATGCAAGGGGGTGGGGGAGAGAAGGAGCAAGAGAGAGAGGGGGAGAGGGAAAGAGAGTGAGAGCGAGAGCAAGAGAGAGAGCAAGAGAGAGAGGGGAAGGGAGAGAGAGAGAGAGAGACAGACAGACAGACAGAGACAGAGATAGAGACAGAGAACTGACTCTGTAAGACCAAGTCTTGTAGGGGAAGGCAGTCAACTAGCCATTGTGTTGAGAAATATAATTAGTATTTGTCAGGCATTTCTTTGAGTCTGTCACAATAAATATTCAATTAGAAGAGATAACATGGTTCTGCAGAAAAAGTACTAGATTAGGTGCCGGAGGACCTAGAGTATCCTCTTTTTGGCTTAATTATTGCCGAGTACACTTGTGTGACCTTCAGCAAATCCCACACTCACATGGGAATTTTCTTATCTGTGAAACAATGCTTTAGGCTCTTTGACTGACACTCCTTGGGGCTCCAACATCCTGCATTCTAGTGTAATTGACTGGAAAGTGTTTCCTGATTCTACAATACTTTATTATTTGCTGGCCAGACTTTCTGCAACTTCCAGTGCACTTTTTCAGTTCCAGAAAGTAGATAAAGGTCTGGGTTCTTGGATTCTGTCTTAACCAAGTGCTTAGCATTACATCGAGATGCTTTTGGAGTCTTGAGTTTTATTTGAGGTATAATTTTTAACCTGCTGTGCAAATTAATTACCTAGTAGAGAAAAGATGAGATGAGGAGTTGGGGTACAGGGTGCGCTGTCAGGTACAGCAGACAGGAGGGGAGCAAGGGGAGCACTGCAAAGCAGGCTCAACACCGGTCACGCACTGGCCTCATCACAGACTCTAGTTCATGGAGGCAGATTCCGAGTAGGCTGGACTCTGTGTGGTGGTGAGGAAAGCAGTGTGTGTGTAATACTTTCTGATGGTGATAAGCAGGCGCTTACATTTGGGAACTTACTGAATGCCAGACACTTCTTAATGATGTTTCCTTGCATTAACTCTTTTCACCCTAAGAAATTGATTACCAACTGGGGAATTGAGACTCAGGACCAGAATAAGGCAAAACTGAGATCTGAACTCTCCCACTCTGGCTACAGAAATTGAGCTGTAAGTTTGGGTGATAGGTGACCTTGTCCATTCATAGTGATGGAGTCAGCTCTAACTTCTGAGAAAGCCTTTCTTGTAGCACACAGCTTTCTCCTGTTCCGGTTAAAGAGGAATTACTTTGTCTGGTCCATGGAGATACATATATAAAAATCCTTAGTGGTGTTAGATGTCTTCCTCTCTCATCTCTGAGAAAAGCATATATACACACATCTTGTCTTTTCTTTGCCCGCTCATTCATTGACCCGTTCAACAACCACTCCGCATCTAGCATCTGTGACTGGTGTGACACTGGGCCAGGCAATGGGGATGCACTGGTGAACCAAGCAAGCCCCTAACCTCCAGTACCGTCACCTGGACCGTTAGAGATTGATAACTAACCAGACACTAGTAATTCAGTCTAAGAGCTGTGGCAGGGATGAGTTCAGGGTTCAGGCTGATCTATCCAGCCCCCAGCCTTTGGGGACCTTAGAGAAAGCTTCCAAGAGGAGGGATCAGCTTCAACCCTGAAAGATAAGCAGGGATCATTTAGTAGAAGGTATTTGGAGAAGTTACTCGTGCATACGGGGCTCTTCTAGGTATAAGGAATAGCAACAGCAAAGACCTGGCAGGGAGATGGAAAAGGCGGCACATTCAGGGACTCCTGCCAGAGTGTCAGGTTTGGAGATTCTTGCCTCCAAGACATTCTGTAGCAGAACGCGCCCGGTGATCAGCATGAGCAAGAAATGAGGCCAGGCATTTCCTCTTGGGGAAGCAGGCAGGCGGGAGCTGGCAAGGGCAGGAAAACCCATGCCTTGCTTAGTGCGGGCTGTCCGATGGCAGCCTTGGTTCCCTCAGATCTCTTTGATAATCACTCCTGGTTAAGGCACCATCCACTTATTATCAATAAATCTCCCAGCCCTGGGCACTGGCCTTGACAGCTCCCTCCTAGGGAGGGAACTCCTGCAACTAGCAACTCCTTTTTTATTGTCACTTCATCTAAGGCCTCTCGTACTGACATTTCTCCTTAGCTCTGGGCTTCAGTCCCTGGAAATGTGTCAGCCTCGTGGTAAATAGTGGATAATGAGGTGATGGGACAGCTTCATTTGGGGGAGGGAGAAGGAGCACACGTGGATAGGAGTACATTTAGATACTCACTCCTCTCCTTGAATAATTCTATCTTTATTTGTGAGAGTCACAGTCTTGAGGATCCAACTAAGGTTTTGACATCAAATGTCAAAACACAATACAAAGACAGTAAGAGTGTACTTTTGTCCACTATTTTTTTACAGTCTTTTGGATCTTAGCTCCATATTGACAGGCAAAGAATTATAATAGATATAAATTGTCCCTATTACCTCCAAACATGTCACATTTATTTAGGATTCTGAGACATGTCCAAGGCTTCTCTCTCATTTAGGAGATAAAGCCTTATCACTTCCTTAATAAATTCGACAAATATATACTGCATCAGAAATTAATATTGCCAGAAAATTGGGATACTACAGTGACACAATAGACACAGTCTCTGCTGTCTCAGAGCTCTCACATAAGTTCAGTAAGTTTTGCTTCAAGGAGATAAAGGGTAATTTGAGGGTGTGATGATGGGATGGACTGTGGAACTCATAGCCAGTGTTCACTGAGTACTCAGCACGGGTGAGGCATGGTGCTAAGCACCTTGAGGCTAGGTCTAGGTAGAGGGACTGTATTAACCAAAGGTGCTGAGAAGGAAGAAGGAAACCCTGGATCAAGGGGTGTCACACAGAGCTGGCATGGGTGGACCAGAATGCCCAGGGCCCTGGCAGCACTGGAGAAGTTCAGCCATTGTATCATGGTCGATGTTGCAGTTTTCTTTGGTTGTGGATTCATCTCAGCTTCCTGTGATCTCTCCTCACCTTACAGCCCAGCTGGGAAATAACTGCAGAGGAGATACAGAAGAAGAGCCATCTTCCCCTGCTTGGGTGTGTGTTTATTGTAGAACTGGGGTATTAATTACTCAGCACTGAAAACCAACAAGATGTAACACTGCACATGGGGGCTAAGAATGAAAGCAAGGCTGGGCTCACTGGTTCCGGGATTCACACTCACAGTGTGGGCTGACATATACAAGACCGGGAGCTGGGGGTGGGCAGGGGCAAAGAGACCAATGCAGTACTGTCTCTGCTGCTGAAAAAATCTTTAAGTGCCTGGAACAGTTCTGAAGAAGTTAACACCAAGAGTCAATTTGGGGACTGTGAACAAACCCTTCTCCCTCTTTGAGCTGTATTTGCACCACCTTGACAATAGAGTTTACATTAAATCAGTCATTTCTTTCATCTCCCCTTCTCTTCCCTTCCTTTCCTTTCCCTACCCTTCAACTCTACATCCCTGTCTTCCATCTGTAATAGAACTTCTATACTCCCTAGGTGTGTGTAGCTCTACAGATGATAATTTTCTGTCTCTTCTCTCCATCTTTTCATCTCTCCATTTATCTATCCATCCATCCATCCAACAAGCGCTCACTGAACATGTACTAGGTATTTGGCAGCAGGCTGGTGCCAGCACTGAATAAGAAAAGTCCCTACTATCACAGAATTTAGGCTTTAGAAGAGGACAGAGATGACCTACAAACAGACAAGATCATTTTGCCAGTGCTACCAAGAAAATAGAATGCATTGGTGTGTGCGTGACTGGCAGGGTTACTTTAGTGAGGGAGGTTTAGGAGTTTCACTTTAGAGTACTAATTCGAGCTGAGAAATAAGCCCCAACGAACTGACCAGGTAAAGGATTAGAGAAGGAGTTTCACGCAGAAGGAACTGAAGCTCTGAACAGGACTCAAGAACAGACTGATTTGTGTGAGAAACAAACATAAAAGGCCCCGTTCACTTAGTATAGGTGAAAGGAGAAAAGCAGCAGACACCAAGATAAAAAGGAAGAGGTCCTAATTCTGAGGAACAGTAATGCTGTAAGCAGTGGTGGCGAACCTATGGGCATAGCCCACAGCAGGCATGCAGAGCCCTCTCTGTCAGCACATGAGCCAAGTTGCCCCAGCAGCCAAGCATCACATAGCAGTTGGTTTTTTTCCTGCACTAAAACCTCAGTATTCAGATTGAATTGCAGTGTTGGCCCTTTGTGATAACTAAGTGTGTTTTGGGGTGTGGTTTAGGCACTCAGTGTCTAAAAGGTTTGCTATCACTGCTCTAAAGTGTGTGGTCTTCCACATGTGGTGTGGATACCTGCAGAGCTCTAGCATGTCACTTGGCATGAGGTTGGTATTAGCTGATCTCCCAACACCTTTCTTTTTTTTTTTGGTTTTTCTCCGGTACCGAGAACTGAACTCACGACCTTGTGCTTGCCAGGCAGGCGCTTTGCCGCTGAGCTAAATCCCCAGCCCCCAGAACCTTTCAATGCTCACATCCTATAGGTGAAGTCAGTAGACAAGAGACACAATGGAAGCAGAGCTTGTTCTGATTTGGTGGGATAATTTGGAAAATGCTAAAGGGAAGAACTTCTGACAAGTGTAACGGGGCAACAGACATGGACATTCAGTGAGTTCCCTGGGTTCATGCATAGATGCTCTTGGTCCTTCGTTGTTTCAGGCTTTAGGGTCCTGCTCCTGCCTGGAAAGCCTGCCTACCTACTACCTGTTCCTCTCTAGATCCTTTCTATTCCCTGCACTTTCAGCTTAAATGCTACCCTGTCATGAGGTCCCTCATGCCTCCCCAGTCATAACTATAAGTGATAGTTCTCCATTTTTCTTTTCCATGTCAGTAGAAGCTTGTGTCTGTTCATTTTTATGTAATGCATAGGCTTCATTAGTTTTGGTTCTTTGACTGCAAGAACAAACATCAGTGGAATCCAGCTTTGCCAGGCTTTGAGGGAGACTCCGCTAAAAACAACGGGGCTCAGCCAAGAAGGAAAATGCAGCAGCTCTGGCAATCTAGGCATCAGGCTGTCCCTACAGGGTGTCACCATTGCGCCAACCTCTTGTAATAACTGCTTCACTGGCCTTGCTCATGGTCCAAGCAAGTGGAGCCACTCACCATCTTAGATGGCAGCCAAGGAAAAACCAGGGTGCTGTGAACAGAGAGGGTCTTGCTGTGTATCTTGAATTACCAAATGTCTACTAAATGTCTAATTGCTAGCATAGTCCAGGGCCATGTTAGAAGCTCCAAAAATGTTATGTATTTCTAAGCCCTGAATGTTAAATACGGAAATACCTTTAATTCTTGGATTGTTATCTTTTTTGGGCTAGACATTGTGAGATACAGTAGCGAATAAGACAGATGATGTCCTTGCCCTCATAAAGGTCCTATTATTCTCTACAGATCCTATGCAGTAGGGGTCCCCAAACTCCAAGTTATGGATCATTACCAGTGCATGGCCTGGTAGGAATCTGACCACGGAGGAGGAGATGAGTGGTTGGTGAGTGAATGAAGCTTCATCGGTATTTGTAGTTGCTCTTGTCATCCCCTTAACTGCCTGAGCTCCACCTTATGTAATATTAGCAGTGGCATTAGATTCTTATAGGGGAGAAAACCCAACTGCGAACTACTGCACATGTGAAGGATCTAGGTTACCACCTTTTGATGAGAACCTAATGCCTGAGGATCTGGGTGGAGCTGAGGTGCCGATGTTAGTGCTGGACGTGTAATTATTACGCATTGCAAACATATACTGATAAAGCGAAAAAAGAAGTTCTCTCCTTTCTGATCTGTGGAAAAACTGTCATCCACAAAATTGGTTCCTGGTGTCAAAAAGATTGGGAACCACTACTTTAGGGTTTTTCACAACAACTATATAATTTTGGAATTGAGTGATGAATAAATACAAATCATTCACCTGGATGAATCCATTGATATTCTTGCTAATTGGTCCCACCTTTCTTCCATAGCATTTCTTGCATTGGATAGACTCATGAGTTTTATATTATCAAATAACTCTGTGTATTTGTTTCTTTTTACCTACAACTGAGGCATAAGTTTAGAGGCTTCTTTGAAGGAAAAAGTCCTCAAGTCTATCATTTTTCTCAGTACCTACAACATACGGTATCTTTTACCGAGTTGGTTAAAGAGTAAACAAAATGTTTGGTGCTGTTACTTGTTCCCTATTCTTGTAAAAGAGGTTGATGGTCTGGTATCCATGGTTTGGAGGGACAGTCTGGGCTCAGATGTCACTCCTTATTACCATAGGACAACAGCAACTGAGACCTGTGACTCTGATCTGACATTAAATCCTAGCCAACTTAAATGTGCTCCACCTACTCCACTCAGGGTCATCAGCCCTGCTGCCCAGGTTAGAAAGTCCACGTCCTGCTACATAACTCAACTCTGATAACAGATTGCTTAGCATCTCTGTGTGCTCATGCATTAGGACATGACGAGGTTCTTTCACAGCTATTCCCGATAATGACACAGCAATACGTGGGCTCCCCCTTGGCCTTAACTTACCACTTACATCAAGAGCAACAGCTAATAGGATCACACATTGTTGGTACAATGTATGAAAGGCACCTAGTCCTAGGGGTTCTTGGGCTAGAGCAGTGATGGTGAACCTTTGATAGCTTTCAATGATACAGACTGCCCGTGTGCCACAGAGTCACCATCACTGGCTTAGAAAAAAGCCTCCTACTAGTCCACTGTCTGACTTGACTTTTGAGCTTATTTCAATCACATGTATCTGAAATATGCAAATTCTGGTGTCAAGGCATCACAAACCCCAAGGTGAGCCTCCCCCTCATGCGATGTTGGTGCACTGGAGACTTCCAGCTCACAATGTGTTCTGAGCTGCTGTCATCACTTCCAAAATGGCCACTCTTCCTCTTCCTCTTCTCTCCTTCTCCTTCTCCTTCTCCTTCTTCTTCCTCCTCCTCCTCTTTCTTCTTCTTCTTCTTCTTCTTCTTCTTCTTCTTCTTCTTCTTCTTCTTCTTCTTCTTCTTCTTCTTCTTCTTCTTCTTCTTCTTCT
>NW_004955408.1:8029736-8063258 GCF_000276665.1 Chinchilla lanigera | reverse complement strand
TCTTCTTCTTCTTCTTCTTCTTCTTCTTCTTCTTCTTCTTCTTCTTCTTCTTCTTCTTCTTCTTCTTCTTCTTCTTCTTCTTCTTCACTTCTGCTGCTTCTTTTCCTCCTTCTCCTTCTTCTGCTTCTTCCCCTTCCCCTTCTCCTTCTCTGGCTTCTCCTTCTCCTTCATTATTACAGCTCTATCACCTATCATGTGCTTACTACGTATTGAATCCTCTTCTAGTCTCCTCATGTGTATTTTATCATTTATTCCTCACAATAACATTTTCATTTCTTTTTTCCTATTTCTTGCATGATGAGGCCGGAGTTCAGGGAGATCAATTAATTTTCCCTGAGTCCTTCCTGTGTTAAGAGAAAGAGCTGGGATATGAATGAATATCTGCCCCACTTCAGGCCTGTGCTGTGAACCATGCTACAACGTGCCAGAAAGTTGCAGACCAAAGCTTCCATTCTTGGATAATAACACTAGCCAGCACCTAGCATGCACTATGTGCCTGGTACTGTGCTAAGAACTTTACAGAAATTACTCATTTAATGCTAAACTAATAGAATGGGGTAGAGTTATAGTTATTACCCTTACTTTATAGACAGGAAACGGAGGCTAATTAACCTACCCCAAATCATACAGTCAATAAATAGATGAAGAATCCAAACCTAACATTCAGCTTTAGAGCCATGTCTCTAGTTTGTCCTGCCAGGAATCAGCAAAAGTTTTCTACCAGCGACCAAAAAGTAAATATTTTAGGCTTCATGGGACGTGTGGTCTGTGTCTCACCTATTCAGTGTGGCACCAAAGCAGGCAATGCCTATATGTAAAAAAAATGCGTCTGGCTGTGTGTCTATAAAACTTGATTTACAAAAATAGGCAGTGGGTTGAATTTGGTAGTAGTTTGCCAACTTCTATGCTAGTCTTCTACTAGACTGCAAGAAAGGTGAAATACTGGCAATTTGGTAGAGGCAATAATATCTCACAGTACATTATGTGATTTTCAATTCCTTCTTCTTTGAATATTCAGTAAGGTAAGTAGGACAGGGGTGTTGACCCTTGGGCCCTGGTACAGATGGGAAAGCAGCTGGGAGATGATGGAGCCAGGTCTGAACTCAGGTCTTCTTTGCCACATCTTGGAGTTCTTTCGTGGTGACTCTTGTTCATAACATCAGGGAGGGAGGGAAATGGATTCCTAAGAGCCAAATTCAATGGCTGAGGTCTCAATTTTACGGAAGGCACCCCTTGCGGGTTCTGTACAAAAGCCAGTGGGACCTGGACGCTCTCAGGTGGACTCCAACATGCTGACATAGGGATAATAATGTGGAAAGTTTGTGTGATGGTTCTGAGTTCTGGGATTTCCCTCCTGAGCTCTGGGCAGCCTCGTATTAGTGAGGCTGTGATAGGACTTCACAACTAAATGCCACTCTGATGAGATGAAAAAAGAGACCTACCTTGAGAGGTAAGATGTTTTCAGAGACTCATTCAAAAAGCTGGTATGTACCAGGCCCAGGCTTAGCCACATGTGCCCCTCTTCTGTCAGGGGCATTGGGTCAGGGGGCTCAGTTCAGAGCTGGGGTCTGGAGCTATATTTGGAATGGGAGAAGGGCTTGTGTTTGAGGCTAAGATTAACATAGCTCATCCTTGGGGTGGAGATTGAGGATGCAGTCGAAGGCTGGGGAAACTGCTCAGCCGGCCTCCTTTACAGGTAGTGGGTGGAATTCACTGAGGATCCCCTGGGGTTGCTGTTACCTCCACAGAGCTCTGCCTCCTCTGTGACCCTTGGGAACAAGCATTTGAAGCAGCCAGAGCAAAGTGAATAAAAGCAAGGACATATGCCAAAGGAAAGAGCCATGGGGAGGTCAGGTTCTTAGCTTTTCTTCCATTTGCGCCCCTAAACCCTTTCCCGCAATCACAAAGCAACTATCTCTTTTTCATTAAGGAACCATCACTACAAGGAATCCCAAGTAAGTCATTCATTAAATGGAGCCAGAGTCTCCCTTTGGCTATAATAATTCCTGTTTTCTGAGTGTGGGAAAGAAAAGAATCTTTTGTTTGTTATTTGTATCTTATTTATTTCTATTCTTTTCCAGTGAAAATCATACTTGCAAATGGGTTTTCCCAAGCCAAGCAGCAAGCACACAGTACAATGCACAGCTATGAATTTGATCAGCACCTGTCCATCCAGGCAAAAGTTTATTGAAATTCACAAAGACAACCCAAGGGTGCCCTAAATCAGCAAAATTCATCTTCTATGTAGGTTGGATCTGCTGAGGAGGGAGAAAGATAAAAATGTTTTGTTTTGTTTTTGTTTTTCTTCTGGTACCAGCAATTGAACTCACAACCTTGTGCTTGCCAGGCAGGCACTTTGTGGCTGAGCTAAATCTCCAGCCCCAAAGGATAAAAATGAAGGGAGAAAGAAAGTTACCAAGGATGAGAGGCCCTGGATCTGCATAACCAGATGGCAGCACGAGAAACTGGGCCCCACCCCATATATATCTGCATGCACTTGTGACCCTTGCTCGTGGCTGATTTCAGAGCTGTGAACAGTCACCAAATGGAAAGGTAGACACAGAAGAAAAGCTGAATCATCTTTATTTCTGTTCTTTCTATCTGTGGGCTCAGCCAAAGCATGCTGAGAGCACCACATGGGAAAACTAACACAAGCCCAATCAAGTCTTGATATGAACATGACTTGACTTTCCCACAAGGTAGGGATGAACAATCCAAAGTGTTATGGTTTGTGTTTAGATGTCTTCACAAGGCCTCATGCAATCATAGGATGGGCTTCCAGAGTTTTTGATTTGTTTAAAAAATTCATTTTAAAAATAAAAGAAGGAAAACATATTAACAAACAGACATCCATTTACAAAATAGCATAAGAACAATATAGAATTACAGACAAAGTGGTAGGAAATTAACAATGGTTGTTGTATTATGTATTGATATCTTCAAAGTGGTTTCTCAGGAAAGCCAATAGAGACATGCAAAACTGATTAAATAATTAATCACTAACTGTTCCTTTCAGTAAAGTGATAGAAGTCAGCAGTACAACTATGTTAGCTGTCTGTATATACATACATACAAAATTTCCCCTTCTTTCTTTTCTATGTTCCCTCACCCCAGTTGCCCTTTACTTTTGAGTATTTTCTTTTAGTTTCACAATGCCTATCATACCACCTAATTTTTATTCACTCTTTCAGGTTCTTATACTAGTGAGACAATATGTTGTTTACATATGGAGGTCTGGTTTATTTTACTTATGAGGATGGTCTCTAGTTGTGACCATTTACCCATAAAAGCCTCGAGTTTATCTTTCTTTATACCTGAGTAATATTCCATTATATAAAAGTACCACGAATTTTTAATCCTTTCCTCTGTGGACATTTGAGCTGCTTCCACAATTTAACAATTACAAATTGTGCTGCTATAAACATGGGTGCACATATATTGCTGTGATACGTTTTCAGATCTTCTGGAAAAATACCCAGAAGGGGAATAGCTGGGTTGAATGGGACATCTAGACCTAGTTTGCTGATGAATCCCCAAACTGATTTCCACAGTGGTTTTACCAGTCTGCATTCTTACCAACAGTGGAGAAGTGTTCCTACTTCTGCACAGCCTTGCCAGCACTTGTTATTGGTTGATTTCTTAATGCTAGCCATTCTTACTGGGGTGGGATGAAATCTCAATGTTATTTTAATCTGCATTTCTCTAATGATTAATGATATTGAACATTTTCTCATGTATTTATTTGCCATTTGTATTTCTTTATCTGAGAAGTGTGTATTAACCTCAGATGCCCATTTTTGGATTGGGTCTTTGAATTTGGGGGGGATGTTTTTTAAATCTTTGTATATTCTAGGTAGAAGACCTTTGTCCAAGGGACAGTCAGCTAGAATTTTTTCCCAATTTGTGGGTTCTCTTTTTACTCTGCTGATGATTTTTTTAGATGTGCAAAGACTTCAGTAGGATGAGATCCCAGTTGTTGATTCTTTGAAGTATTTCCCATGTGATTTAGTTTTTGTTCATGAACTCTCTGCCTACCCCTATGTCTTCAAGATTTTTACCTACTTTCTCTTCCAATAGATTTAGTGATTTAGTGTTTCTGTTTTAATATTGAGATCTGTGATCCATTTTGACTTTAGTTTGGTGCACGATGATAGATTTGTATCTATTTTTAGTCCTTGGCAGGTGGCAAGCCAATTTGCCCAGCACCATTTACTAAAGAGGCTATCTTTCTTCCAGTGAGTTTTTTGGCCCTTTTGTCAAGATAGGTGGTTGAGTGTGTTTGTGGTTGTGGCTGTTTCTTCCAGTCTGCTCCATTGATCCTCTGGTCTGTTTTTTAGCCAGTACCATGTTGATTTTATTATGGTAGCTTTGTAGTATAATTTCAGGTCAGGATTATGATTCCACCTGACTTGTCCTTGTTGCCCAGGATTGCTTTTGCTATTCTGGGTCTCTTCTGGTTCCAGATGAATTTAAGGCATGTTTTCTTGAGATCTGTGAGTTATGTTAATGGTAGTTTAATGGGAATTGCATTGAATCTGTGTAACAATTTTGGTATATGGCCATTTTCACAATGTTGGTTCTTCCTATCCATGAGCAAGGAACGTTTTTCCATTTATTGAAATCCTCTTTGATCTCTTTTTTCAGAGTACTATAGTTTTCATTGAATAGATCTTTTCCTTCTTTTGTTAGATTGATTCCTAAATATTTCAATTTCTTGGATGCTATTGTGAAAGGTATGGTTTCCTTAATTTCTCTCTCAGTCTGTTTGTTGTTCGTGTATAGGAATGCTACTGATTTTTGGGTGTTGACTTTGTATCCAGCTACACTGCTGAATTTGTCAATTAATTCAAGGAGTCTTGTGGAGTTTTTGGGGTTTTCCATGAAAGTATCATGTCATCTGCAAATAGTGATAATTTTACTTCTTTCTTTCCTATCCTTATTCCTTTTATTTCTCTCTCTCATTTAATAGCTCTGGCTAATGCTTCCAGAACTATGTTGAATAGGAGTGGTGACAGTGGACATCCTCGTCTTGTTCCTGATTTTAAAGTAAAAGCTTTCAGTTTTCGTCCATTTAATATGATGTTGACTGTTGATTTGTCATAGATGGCTTTGATCAGACTGAGGTAAAGATTATCTATTCCAATTTTCTGTAGGGTTTTTGATTAACTCATGGGACAGTGGGATTATGGATGTGAGCGCTGTGATTATGGGTGTGAGTGTACACTCACGCTGCACTGGGTGTAGCAGGGTTGGTAGCTTGTACACAACATAAGGAAGGGAAAGAGGCTTACTGCTACTCTTCCCTTTTTGCTCTTGCTGCTTTGCCTGTCTTTCAGTGCCATGAACTGTTGCCCCCTGCCATGTGGCACTCTGCCTTGGAGCCAGCGGAGTATGGACTGAAACTTCCACAAGCTGTGAGCTAAAATAACCAAGACACAGAGTCTATCAGGAATTACAGGTGCTCTGGCTCCTGCTTGTCCTTCCTACTTCATCTTTCTAAGGCTACACACCCTCCACCTGGGCTGCATTCTGAACTCCTGTTACTTTTCAAGACAGTCCCACTTGCCCTGCCGTGGGGCTCTTATCTAAGCTCTTCTCCCCTAGAAAGCACTGTGTACACTCTACACATCAGATTCTTTCTTGTCCTTTGGGGCTCAGCTTCAGTGTCCTAGTTTGGAGGGGCTATCTCTAAAATATGGGCACTACACCCTTATTCTCCATTGTATCACTTTAGGTCCATCATAGCCCTTATCTTTTTTCTGTCTCATTTTTCTTTGTTTATCTCACTTGTCACATTAAGGCAGGAATTATGTCTACTGTCTTTATTACTATAATCCCAGTGTCTAGTACAGTGTCTGGCACATGACAGGCACCAAAACATATTAGCTGAGTAGAAAGAAAGAAACAAAGAAAGAATGAATGACCAAGCGTGTTGCTGGTTCTCTGTCTGACATTAGAAAAGTCATTTCTCCCTTTGGCATGCATCCTGTTATTTGCAATAGAAAAGTTAGTGAGCTGTACCCCTCTTGGATCTCTCTAGCTGTACACACCTTCTCACTCACCACTCTGCAGGAAGCTGAGGTAAGAAAGCCGAGAGCGCTTGCTTCCCCTCCCAGGGACTGAACTTGGGATCCCTAGGACAATTTCCACCAACTGTGACTCTTTAACAAAAGCCCTCTTCTATCCCACCACCCAGCATTTAGTCTCCTTTGTGCTGACATTGGAATTACTTTTCTAAGTTTTTCAAAACGTGTCAAGCAGCAAGTCCACTTAAGCAACAGTGCACGCTCCTTGAATTCTGGAAGAATTGTCGAGAATAAAAGTATTTCTCACTAACCTGGAGAGTTGTCTTTACACGCCCTCACTAAAATTAAGAGTTCCAAGTGTGTGTGTGGGAGGAAAGGCTGGGGTTCAAATAAATTTGGGGGAGAACAGTAAGCAAGGAAAGCAGGAGGAGAAGACCCAGGCACAGATACAATAGGGAGCTGGTGAGAGGGTTCAAGGAAAGTGAAATGAAGCTAATGTACTAGTTTCCCTGCTTTTGCATAACTCACCCGCAGGGAACTCTGTGTGGGAGTGACTCACCGGCCTCAATTCACCTCTCCTGGCTCATTCTGAACAGTCTTCCAGTCCATCACGGTGAGGTGCAAGATAAGCCTTTTCCTTCCGGGTTAGCACACCTCTGCATACACACCTCAAAAATACGGAGAAAATGTCTACCACCCTCCATTCACAGCCAGATGTTGATGCCAGTGGGTGGGAAGTCTTCCAACTTTATTCCTTTCCCTGAAGCTCTAATGTACTTTTTCTCTAGCACTTGTCTTGATGTTCTATAATTCAGCATTTGCACTTTTTTTTTTCTCCCTCAGACTCTGAGCTTCTTTGGGGAAAGGTGGGTGTGATTTGTTTTTAAAGTGCAGGCCCATCCCAGGCTGCAACTACAGACATTCAGTAGCAGCTGGGTAATGCCTGTTGGTTTGTGTACTTGTGATCATATCTTCCTTACCTGCAGTGAGGATCAGAGGAGAGAATGCGATTACCTAGTCCTAGTGTCCAATGTAATGTTCATGTAAACCATCATTTTATTTAAGCTATGCAACCCACATATGGACAAAACGTTGATTCTTTTCCCCACATGAGTTACCAAGTTAAGGGTCTTGCTCTAAGTAGCACACCAGTAAATATCAAACTAGTAAATCCAGTTGCCAGACTTCTAGTAGGGACTTTTCCCAAGCAGACATCACTTGCCTTCCAAAAATTAGCTGTTTGGGGCATGTTATTTACTGACTAAAGAAAAATGTGGACACAAGTTCCCCCTAAGATATCACAAATTGATGTCCTAGAGTCTCTTCCCTATCCACAGGTTCTATATCCACAGATCCAACTACAAGTGGAAAATATTTAAGAAGTTTTCTCTTACCTATGTTTTCTTCTCATTAGCTCCTAACCAATATGGCCTAACAACTATTTACATAGCACTTACACTGCATTGGGAACAAGTAGTCCAGAGACGATTTGAAGTTTACAGGAGGATTGGCTCACGTCATGTGTGAATGCTAGTGTCATTTTACATAGCGGACTTGAGCATTCATGGATTTTGATGCCCATCCTGGAACTGTTCCCACTTTCCATCCCTACTACCACGCTGGCCTAGAACTCTGTCTCTGCCCATCATGCAAACTTCTTGCAATGTGGCATTTACATTTATCACTGTATTTCTGCCTCTACCTTGCCCATTTTCCCTTTGTCTATCCTCATCCATTCACACAGCAGACAGAAGGTTCTTTTGAAAGCAGAAATCAGATCATTCATAACAGTTCCCTTTAAAATCCTCAGGGGTTTATCCTCCTACTTGGAATAAGGTCTACATTCCTTTGAGTGAAACCTGAGGGTCAGTGTTGTCTAAGCCCTGCTCACCTGAGCGACTTGGTCATTGCCCTCTCCTCCATCTGTTGCTTTAGGCCTTCCAACACTCCCAGGGCTTCCCGAATCCTCTTCCCTCTGCCTAAAATTCTGGCCTCACTTTTTCTTTCCTGGCATCTTGTTCTCTTTCAAGGACCATCCTAAATAGACCTTCCTGCTGTGTTCTGTCACGTGATTTCATTTGTTTCCTTCACAGTTCTTTACTCCAGTTGTAATTATGGTGGAGCCCTTTTGTCTGATACAATGAGGGTAGCAATTACTTTAGCTGAAAAATGGAGAATCACAAAAAACGACTCCTGGCTGGTACTTTCCTTCAGCTTGAAACACCAAAGTGCACATGGATTTATTCATCTTTTGATGTACTGAGAATTTGAAAACACTTAAAAATAGATGTAAATACAGAATTGTTTTGGGGGTTTTTCTCCAGTCTTTAATAATTGTCTCACCTGTACCTAATATCATGGCATTTTTGGTGACTCATCAAAGGAGCCATTTAAAAGTACTTTAAAACCTCAGATTGCGAGTAACTTGTTCTATGGGTGTTCTGCAAGATAAGCAACCATTTCTAATAAGTTTTAACTTGATAAAGGAGCAGTGTCTTGCAGTACAAGTAGTATACGACCCTGAACATCACATGATCACAACTGAGCCAGTGGTTTTTCTTCTTGCCCTTCTCCCTACAACTCCTTTCTCATTTCTCTGCTTCTGCAGGATTGTGGGTAATCGTCTCCCAACAGCAAGAGATTATAGAGAAGATCTTGTCTGGAGAGGCGGAGAAGAAAAAGGTAGAGCAATCCCTCACTTCAAATTAAATTAGAGAGATGTATAAAATGTGGGAAACAGTGAAAATTTTGTAGGAAATACCACCCAGATAAAGTTGTAGCATAGCAAGCAACAAATCTGTTTAATGACAATACAATGTCACCTTTCTGTAAAATCCTCTAAAGGAGGCAAAAATAAGTGTCATTGGATAGGTTCCTTGTTAAAGTTGCACAGAAATAAAAAGATTCCATGGAACCAATAGATAGTAGTGATTCTGGTAGTGATAGTGAACGTTGTCCCATACAATGGCCCTCCTCTCTCTTGTCTCCCTCACACAACTCACCAAGGCTTTCAGAGGTAAGTGCAGGTTAATTTATTTATTTTTCCTCATATTTTGCATTTTCTTTATGATTTTGTATTGTATTACAGTCTTGCAATCATTTTTATATGGGTATTTCTAGGCTGTGGAATGAATCATCTGAGTTTCCTCATTTCTTATGGAAAATTGTCTTCTGGAGAAATTTTTCCATTATTTCTTATGGAGAAATTAATACATGAATACTTTGGATTATAAGAATGTTTCTGGAATGAATTATTCTTGCAAACCAAGGTTCTACTGTATTTAAATTAGTTTCCAAAGAAGTACAATGATTTCTATACTCATATTAATGCAGTTTATATAAATTTTAGTTAAATTGTCCCACTATAATAAAAAGACAGAAATGCAAGTAAGTTTGAAAACAAACAGAATTGATTCCTAGCACACCTCCCACAAAGGTGATGTGAATGACAACATATGATGAGCAAGAAAGATTCATAAATTACTAATAAAACTTGCATGAGAAAAAATGAGATAAATTACACAGCAGAGGTTCAGCGTCTTCTGTACGGTCAGAAGAAAGAACAATTCTTTCTCAGAATGGACAACGGAGTGGCGCTTCAAGATGAAAGTCTCAAGGGACAAGCATGTTTGCAAAGGTCCAAAGCAGAAAGGCCTGGGTAGGTGCACACAGAGTGCACATGCACACACACATACACATGCACACATGCACACATGCACACATGCACACACACGTACACACATTCACACATGCACACATTCACACACACACACACCCCTACTCCGCCTTCCCATCATCCCTGCCCGGTTTTCTCATTGCATCCTACCCTTCCCGTGGAGCCTAGGAGTGACTTAAGAACCCTCCTTTCCCCAGTCTCTACTAAACAGCTGGAGCTGTCCTCTGAGATTAGAAGTGTTGGTATCTTTGATCTCAGGGGAGCAGAAGCAGGAGCAGGAATCCCTCACAGTCTCATCACTTTTGTCAACTCTCTACAAATGTCGGTCCTCACAGCTGTTTCCCACCTGCCTTCTTCTCACCTTCTCCAGTGCTGAGACAGCTTAAAGTGTTTCCAGTCTTATCCCTTCACTGGCTGTCAACTGGGATCCAAGCTGTGAAGGTCCCTAGTGAGTATGTGATGCTGCGCAAAGCATCCTGAAGATGTCTGGGGAAGCAAGAGCTGCTGGTAAAACGTGGACCTCCAGGAAGGCTGTGGCTGCCAGCTTCACCCAGAGCAGGAAGGAAGGTGGAGGGAAGGGGATCTGGGAGGGAGGAGAGGCATCGATAATCGTGTCACAGCCCAAGTCTGCAGAGCAAAGGCTGCAAAAGGATGACGAGCCATCCAGGCCACCTCGGCCCGTGAGTCAGCACACTGAGGGTCCGGTGCCCAGGCCCACCCCATCTGTCTCTGTATAAACCTGACAAGTTCCTTCTTGTCTCTGGGCCTCAGGGTCCTCACTGGCTGCACCCAGAGCTCTGTGATGATTTACAGCAGCATAGTGATGAATAGGAGGCTGTGGACAAGACAGAATTCTAGGTATTGGAGGAGCTCACTGTGATTATGGCTCTTCTGGGCTTGCTTCTGGATCTGAAGGCACCACAAAATACACCCTCCAAGGGAAAACTTTACTGTGCAAAGAGGAAATTAGAAAGCTAAAACGATGCCATGCTAGTGAGTAGACAAAAACTCCCTTAACAAGCCATAAAGCAACAAAAAACAAACCCAACTAAGACCCACAAATAGGCAGAAATGTTCACTGTACAAAGATGTGGGGAGAGAGAAAGTGCAAAGAATGTATAGGTGCAAGTAGTTAATTTTTAAGTTGTCTTGTATCAGCAGTGATGTTACCCAAAGGACTGAGTAATAGTAATGACACAGATAATAAAAACTATAATTCATCGAGCATTTCCTAAACATTTGCATTACACTGTAAATACATATATCCCCCACAAGGATCCCAGAAGCAGGTACTAACATCTGCACTTACAGATGAAGAACAAAGATCAGTGTCAGACAGAGAGGGCAGATCTGGGAATCAAAACCAGGTTAGTCTGAACTTCAACTCCAAGCTTGCCGCTATCTTGCCCTTCAGAAAAGCAAGCACAGGCAAGCAGACTCCCCTGTGATGAGGAGAATTGCATCGCTGTCCTATTAATCTCCAAATCCTTCAAGGTCCCACTTACCCACCACCTCTCCCGGGGAACCCCTGGGTAGAAGCAATCCTTGCTTCTTGGGGCTCCCATAGCTCTTAGCTTCTTGTACTTCTATTAGCATGCTTAGTGCTTTCTGGTCTGTGCTGAGTTAGTTTTATCTGATCTTTCTTCTACTCTTCACTCAGAGCAGGCTGTTTAGACTCATTATTACACTCAGCAGCTGCATTAATGCTAGCCATGCCTGGATTTGCCTCCTGTTTCACCCAGTGAGTCCTTCCTGTAAGGACAGGGTTATGTCTTGGGAGTCTTTAGTGGACTGGGCACTTCATGCTGTTTGGGAAACAGCAGCCTTCAGACTGAGGCTGCTCCATGCAGCTGATCACTCTATTTTCTCGGGTCTACCAACTGTGACATCCCTCTGGGGTCCTTTTGCTTATATGCTTTCAATGTCCAGAGTCATTGAGCAATTCCAGACAGAGACAAGGAGCTCCTGAGTGAAATACGTCTGAGATTATTGGGGAGGTAGAGGCATTTGCAACCTCCTTTCCTATGTGGTCCTTTTATTTTCACCTCGGAATTCATTTCAGGGAATGCATTGCTTGTCTCATTCTTTTCCTATGAAATTAGTGCCTTCCTTTTTTTCCTGGAGAAGAAAGACTCTGGTCCATATGCGAAAAATGTTGAAGATCCTTTTTCAGGTGAAGGAGGCATCTGGGAGCCAAAGGTCATCTGGTGGCCATGCCTGTATGAGTGCCTGCCAGTGGCTTCTATGTGCCTGCATCTGACTGGACACCTGAGTCATTGTGAGTCCAGGGACTGACAGTGGATGAACTGGGTTCAAGTCTCTCCTCTGTTCCTGGTGCAAGTTAATTGGCAACTCTGAAACTTTAGCTTCCTCATCTGTATGAAGGAACCATAGTAGTCCTCACCCAATTGGGCTGCTCTGGCACTTAAAGGCATTTAAAATGGGTGCTTTGCACAGTTCATGGCTCAGCCCATGAATCCTATTTTGTCCACTGGTGTTTGTGAGCAATATCTTTTGCAGCTAAGAGAGATAAGAGCAATATACACCTGAACATTCTACCTCTGAAGTTGGAGGAAATGCAAAAGAATCACATACATCTTCTAGTTGAGAACAAGTGTAGGTAAATGTGTTAAATTCCTGCTTAAAAATAATAATTTGTACATTTGTATGCTGTCAGAACCAAAAGTATCTTTATCATTTGTGCCATTTACAGGAAACTGAGGCCCAGAGAGATAAGGTGACATTTCCAGGGCCAGTCAGCTAAGCTGGAACTCAGTCCAGGTCTTCTGACCCAGAGCCCTGTCTCTCCCACTAGTTGTTGAGCTATTGCCTTTCCCTGGGATTTGTTCATTTTGCATCCCTTCACCTTCCCACCTGTCCCTCTAGAAAACGGGCATCATTTCCTAATGTCATAAGATGCTAACACATATCGATGCACAGATCTTGCTGAGATGAGTCTATTTTTGCATGCAGAGAAGTTTCCAGTCTAATAACTGGCCCTTCATATCACTCCTACATGAGCAAACCCATGAGCTGAAACATTGTGCTCATGTTTGTGCTGACACTGAGGGTCAAGGGTCTAGTTACACAGGGGTGAACCTATGGCACGCGTGCCGCAGTGGGCTGTTTGTTATCACTGAAAGCTCTGAAAGGTTTGCCATCACTAGCCTAGTCCTTTCTCTCAAGTGCTCACACCAAAGCAGGGAAAAGATGTTGAGCCTGTTATTCTCTACAGTGGGAGAGTAGATGGAAGGATCAGCATAGGTGTGGATGAGGTGGAACAAGGCTAGGTGGGAACCTCTGAAGCTACGGGAATGAGACCCGAACTTAGCCTGTCAGGTCACACTTAGGGACCACACTGGACCATGCCCTCAAGATGCTCTATTGTACCACTTCTTCACATTGGCTCCTGATGCTTTTCCTCTACTAGTCAAAGTCACGCAGAACTTTTCATCATTTAAAAGCTATTTCTGTACCTGCCAATTTACTGAATTGGCATAATGATCCAGTGGAGTGAGTATTTATCATTCCTATTTCACAGATAGGAATCTTGAGGGTCAGAAGCTCTGAAGACTTGCACGGGGTCACAAAGCTCTCCTCTTCAGGGCGAGGTCTTCCTTGTCTCAGGCACCTGAGAGTCAGTGGAGCCTCTGCATGAAGTGACCACACATGGTCACTAGATCTCTGGGACCTGGGTGTGGTACAAACCTGTCTATTCCTTAGCCCATCTATGTCTTCACTGCCTCACATGGAGGACGGAGATTATCATAGTTTAGATCTCAAGAGAATGAGAGAGGTAAATGAATTACTGTGTACAAAGGGCTCAGCACAGGGGTTGCCACGTAATACCTGCTCAGTAAATGTTGCAATAGGAATTGGGCTTGGTCCTGTCGGAATTCTTTCTCTTTCAAGGCTGACCCGAAATGCTGTAAAGTCATACTCTCGCTTTTGTTAAATAAATCTAATCTTTGTCTCTCATCAACCCTGTAATCATTTGGACTTTGCCTGCAGCACACAACACACTCTTCTGTGCACTGGAATATTTGTGCACTTGTTCTTGTCCCACTCTCCCCTTGCCTTGCGTGCCGGGAAACCAGAGAGAGCTCAGACTCAAACATATCGCCTGCAGTGAGTGGTACAATGTTTGATGCTGAGGAAGTTGGTTGGCAAATGCTGGTTGTCCTGAACTCAGCTGAATCCAGAATTCCAATTCCTACTAAAGTCTCAGAATGTTCAGATGGAAAAGGATCCTCACAGTTCAGCCAACCCTAAAGGGATACTGGATAGTTGGGACTGAGTGGACTAGGAAAGACTCTTGTTCAAAGTTGAACATGATATTAATGGCTGAAGTAGGAGCAGAAACAAGATTTAGCACTTCCAGCAGCCATGGACTCCACCCAAAGCCCTGGGATGTGCCTCTGTCCATGGTACACAGGAGAGAAAGAGGAGAATGGGATAAATGACAGCACAGAGCTCAGCTTCTGCACCAACAGTGCTCAGAGAACAGAGATGTATTAGGGCTATACGTCCAGAAGCCTGGCAGGGTGAAGGACATGAATACACCAATCATGAGGCAGCTTCTCTGAACTGACTTGCTGTTTCTCTGCTGCATTAATGGATTGATAACATCATAAAAGAGATTTTCCTGAGCCCTGAGTATATTAAAATTATTAAATGTCAACTTAGAGATTTCTGTTCCTCTTTGCATGTAGCACAGTATCTAAACTCGAGTCAGAAGTGCCTTCCCGGGGTTGGAATGTGTGCCCAGAATGTCCTAAGATACATGTTAGCAGTAGATGGAGGCCATTTCTTACAACCTTGCTGTGCTAATCTAACCTGGTAGGGCTAAGGAAAAGTGCAGCCCTTATCTGCCTGGGCATCAGAGCCTATTCCACACACAATAATGTGTATTTTCTCCTCCTATGGAGGTTTCAGATAATGTTTAAAGTGTACAGAGAACCATAGTTAGTTCTGCACTGGTCAGTATGTCTTGACCAGAGGAATGTTTTGATTGCTGGTATTGTCAACTTGTCTTCCAAATTAAGATAAGGTAAACAAGTCTTAAATTGATAAGGCCTACAGGAGTCTCCAATATAAATACCTTGGAAGGGGAGGACCAGAGACAAGCTGGTCTCTGATGGCTCTACATGGGTGGGGAGTTGGAAGATTATGCCGATGAGTGAGAGCCCTAGCATGCATTTTTATGGAGCACCATATCTGCAAAGCCACCCCGTCTATAAGGCGAGTCTGTGAAAATAGAGTTACGTTGGCTTGTCAGTCGTGGTTAGTGAGAGGTGACTAACCATGCACAACAGTCTTCTTGGAACAAACAGCTCTGACCTTGGAACTTGAGCAAATGTAGATATGAACCAGGCAGGGATAGAGACTTTGTGCAAAGGAACTTCATCCAGAAGCCATTTGCAAGCACTAATTTTTTGATGGTATCAGTTTGTTTCCCTTTTGATTCCTAGGACCAGTTCTTGCTGTATTACTCTGACATCCATCTGTCCACTGGCTTGAGCAGAGCACTGTGGAAACAACCATATCCAATTAGCCTTCGGAGAGCTCATCTACCTATCACCTGACTGATGCCATAAACTATGCATGGAAAAAAACTGGCATTAACTTACTACCATCTTTGCTTTCAAGAGTTATCAAGTCTTAAATCTGATTGAAATTGGCTTCCCGGCTACTCCACAAATGAGCCGTTAGGTATGGTAAACCCATCTATGGCTTCCATCACTCCCAGTGAATGGCATTTTCTATCCTATCAACACCTTCCACATTGCTGAAAATAGCAAAGGTGATGAAAACTCAGTTGCCCTATGAATGGTGAAGTTTCATGGATTAATAGAATTGATTACTCTTCATGGCTGTTTGTTTTTCCACTATGAACCTTAACCAGGGTCTTCACTTTTCAAAGGAAACTTTATTCCCTTTCTTACCGAGTGCTCCATCAGCCTGTAATACCCTGAGCTGTCGCTTGCTACCTCCTACGACCATAGAATGAGCCCCTGCTGATGCTGTTGAGCTCAGTTCCTTGAAGTCAGACACAGTTTTACATGAATAAGAACAGCTCTGCAGATCTCTTTGTGCTCAGTCCTGGAAGCAGCAGTCTGCTGTGCAGGGTCAGCAAATGCATGGTGCACACGATCCCCTTTTCAGCACTTGGGGCCCACTTCACCGATTGATCACGGCGTTCTTTCCAGGCGAGCCCAGTCAAAGCCTCGGAGTCCTCATCCTCAGCATTCTTGAAAGTCACTATCTGCTTGTCAGAGCCGATAGTCTGGATGAAAACTATTTTCTGCCCTAGAATCAACAGTTACAAAGCAGGAGTGTTGGAAGCTAGGCATGGTACAGCACAACTATAATCCCAGCACTTGAGACACTGGGCCAGGAGGAGTTGGAGTCTCATCTGGGTAATTCAGGGAAACCATTTCACAATAAAAGCAGGTGGGGATGCAGGGAAGACCCTGAGTTCAAGCCCTAGTCCCGGCGGTGGGTGGGGAGAAAAGTAACAGCTTTACGATGGGACTGACTTCAGTTCAAATCCTAACACTAACTACTTCCTGTGTGACCTGAGTACAATGATCTAAGCACCCTGAATCTCGGTTTCCTCAAGCCTCAGGGACCAATTTACTTCATTTTTCAGAGGCCTGAATATAGAGACTTCTTGGTGTGAGAATCCTCCATTTACATAAGACCAGCTGTAGGAGCCCGAGCTGTGAAAGCACCCTGTGCTGAAATGGTGAGGGCCCCTTTCCTCTCACCCGAGCCCCACTGGCGTGGGAGCGACTTCAGTGTCAGGTTCATGGCTTTTTTGCAGAGTACAGCTGAGCAAAGAGCTCTGTACAGTAAATTGAAAAAAACTAGTGCCATTAAAACACAAAATAGAAATATGATAAATGCTCAATATACATTAGTTATTTTTATATCCATTGTCATATCTCTTAACTTTAAAGCTCAGAGAAGAAAGCTTCCTACAGAGCTAACTTTCATATATATATATAAATAATGTGGTACCTGCTTTCTGCCTGCCAAGGGTCATAGAAGTTTCTGTACTTTGTGAACCTTGATAGATGTGGTGGGCTAACTAATGGACAATTTGTAACCCTGAGCTGAAATGAGTCAGTGTGTGCTGGGTGTGGAAGGCCCATTGTTGCCAGCAACACAAGAGGGAAACCAGAGGGGAAGATGGTGTGCTGTTGGTTCTCCTGGAGAAGCTTGTCACGCTGGTTTTCCTGATATGAACTCGGCTGTTCTCATCGTTGGAGGAAGTCGGGTCCTTGATGTCACCGACAATGGCTGTGCCTCTCTTCAGGGGAGCCCTGGTCCTTGCCTTGAGTGTTGCCTCCTGGCTCCAGTGCAGATTCCTCAGCCCACTGGCACAGATCCTTCATCCCACTGGTGCAGACTTTCTAGCTTCTACCACTGACCTTTGGGTCTTCCCAGTGCAGACCCTTGATACAGACTTGCATGAGACATTGTCTTGGGCTCTAGGCCAACAGTTGGACTCATGTAGGACATTTCCATGGGCTCTAGATCTTCAGCTGGACTCGTGTAGGGCACTGACCTGGTATCTGGGCCCTCAGCTGGATTCTTTGGGTCTCTAGTGAGTGAACAGATCTCCCACACTCTTCTGCATTTGACTCTTTGGGTGAGTATCACAAAACAATCTTATAAATTATGTGCCCAGTATTAAATCTTTCCCCTTGTAAACCCTCATTACAACAGAGTTACATCCCTCAAGACAAGTCATATTCTTTCTCCTCAGACCTGTGAGACCTATCCCCAGGCCTTATACAAATAGGCCTACTTGATTATGTTTTGAACCATACCCATCTTACTTGCTAACTTTCCTGCCCACTAGCAAACATTTGCTGCCAGCACCCCATAAGAGATCTTGAAAATGTACTCTTCCGTGTTACTGGTGGCCAACACTCCCTTTTGAGAGTGGCCAGTAAGGTGTGGAAGCACATGCCTGTAATTCTATCACTTTGGGAGGCTGAGGCAGGAGGATTAAAAATTGAAATCCAGCCTGGATGACTTAGTGGTATAGGAGACCCTGTGTACTGGGGATGTAGCTCAATGTAACACCTTTGTATTCAATCTCTGATTTAAAAAAATCCAGGATGTTATCTGGCCTGGCAGAGGTTCTTAAACTTGCATGCTCAGGGCATCAGAAACTGGTAATGTGTTTGTTAGGACACAGCCTTCCAGGCTTCTTGCCCAGGGTTTCTGCTTCCATAAGTCTGGAGTGGAGTTTGACCATTTGACATTTTTCCAGATGATGTTCAGCGTGCTGGTCCTGCACTATTCCTTGAGAACCATCAGTAATGCAGTAAAGGAGATAAAAGAGAAATACTCTTGCTTAGAGAAGGAAACACTCATGCTATTTAGCAACTCCTAGGCTGGCAATGATCTCCATCTAAATCCTGTAAGGTGTATTTGCAACCAATTTTCATTAAAGTCAAGAAAATTTACACTTAAGTATCAGCTGTAGGACCTAACGGAATGAAAAAGCAAAGTGTCTACATTTTGCAGATAGAGCTTGCAATTTTCCCTCTTTCTCAGTTGACAACTGGCGAAATGACTTCGTACTTCAATATCTCACAGTTAATATCATACTTTTGCAGGACACTTTGGATTTCTCTGGAGTGCTTCCATCCACATTATCACATTTGATGGCTTTAGTAACTGTGTTAGAAGAAGCAGGAGGAATTAGCCTCTCTGACAAGCCAGTGGGAGCCCAGATGGGTGCCTAGATGCGCAGAGTGGGTTTGTGGCAGAGGAAACCAGAACCTAGATCCCTCCATTCGTTGTCATGCGTTCTTGCATAGTACCCATGCTCTCAGACACAGGTATTAGTTCTCACTTTGAACTCTTTTTGTACACCAAACAAAACTTAATTTCTTCCAAATGATTATTGCTGCCTCCAGTCAGATCACATCATCAGGGGACAAGTTATGCTCTTTTTTCTCAAACCTATGAAACCTAACCTAAGGTTTGCTAATAATCTATCGAGTGCCTAATACTTCTTAGAAATTGGGGGATACAGATTGATTGACAGCCTCAGGAAAGCTTTGGACTCCCCTGAACAAAACAGATGTGCAAGTACATATAATTTTCCTTATGTACTTGGGGTATTGGTTCTAGGACCCCCAGAGATATAAAATCCATGGATGCTCAACTCTCTACTACAAAATGGCATAGTACAGCACTGGGGATTTAGCTCAGTGGCACAGTGCCTGCCTGGCAAGTGCAAGGTTGTGAGTTCAATTCCTGGTACCAGAAAACAACAACAACAACAACAAAAAAACAAAGCCCCCCAAAACCCCAAAATGGCACAGTGTTTGTGTACAACCTATGCCCATCCTCCCATGTACTTCAAATCATCTCTAAATTACTCACAATGAACACATTGTAAATACCACCTAAGTACTTGTTATACTGTATTGTTTAGAAAACAATGGCAAGAAAAAGAAATCCATTCAGTACAGATGCAATTTCTTCCTGAGTATTTTCAACCAGTGACTGGTTGAACCTGAGAATATAGAACCCACAGATGTGGACAGTGGACCTTAACACAATTCACCTGTGGTTTCAGGTTGTGCATAGGGATTCTTGAAAATTCAGGGCCTCCATGTTGCCTGGCTTCAGGAGGGAATAATCCCAATGAATTGGCTGCGGCCCTGTGAAGACGCTCCATAAATCCTGGAAGAATATGGGTTTGTTTCTGTGATTTTTAACAGATCTTGAGATCCAAGAACTTAAGTGGGTTTTTTTTTTATTACTATGGCCAAATAAACTAGGGTGGGAAGTAGAATTTCTGGAAGGCAATCTGACATTGTGGAAGAGAACAGGCATTGGAGTCAGGGAAACTTTCAATCTTGGCTAACACCATGTAATGGATGCAAGACCTCATTTAGCCTCTCCCAGACTTGGCTTCCCCATTTAAAAAATGGGAGTCAGAAAATCAAATAATGTTTAAAAGCTGTAGTTTTAGAAGGTGCTTTTAGTCTAGGATTCAGTGAAAGAAAATGTGTCAAGTGAAAACACAAGCTGTAGCACCCAGTAAACATGAATTCCTGGGCCATTTTCTCAGCTCGTGTTCATGTGTAATACAGTATGAGCTGAGTGTAATAAATGGATAAAATTTGCAATAAGTGGATAAAATTTCATATGTCTCAGGGAGTGAGCCTGACATTACCCACTACTTCCTGTTGACTAGAAGCACATACACTTCTGGATCACAAAGATTAATAGTGATGTCACTGCTTATGTGCTCAGGTGATCTGATGTTCCTCTAAGTGCTTGTTTCGCTGTCCTGAGAACAATCTCAAGGACATCATCTCCTCTCTTTGCATGAGTTCAAAAAGAGATAAGGAAAGGGAAGAGAGAGAGACAGACAGACAGACAGAAGAAGGAAAGAGACCCACACTAGAGTCTCAGGTTCTATAATTTCCAGTGCTTATTTTGGTGCAGAAAATACTTATATTTCCTGATCTACAGAGGGGTAATGATTTTAACCTTAATTTTACTTTCTGTATTTTCATGTAATTCACATTTAAACTTAATCAGAATTTATAGGCCAATTTGCTGTATATATTTCACTGTGCATCTTACATTTAAAAACAATATCTTGTGTCAGTTTACTACAGAGGCCCAGAATGCCAGGAGTGGAAAGAAACATAGAGACCTCATCTAACTCCCTGTGCGGTAGGGGGAGGGGCAGGAAGTGTGGTTTTTAAGGTCACACACAGAGGCTGCATCAGAGGCAAAACAAACACTTGAGCTTCCATATTTTGGCTCTAAATTCAGTGTTCTCACCATATTTTTCCTGAGCTGCCTCAGATTTTAAGAAACAGGCCAAAAATTTGCAGTAGCATTTTCCTGTTCTAAATTTCCTCCTAGCCTGTCTCTTTTTTTTCCCTGAAAAAAAGGTTGATGGACAGTGAGATAAACATACACATCCTTTGTTCTCCAGTATTTTGAACAAATGGCTCAGCCTCACTGATGTTGAGCCTTACTGCTTCCTGTCTACTCACTCTCACCTACACCTTCCACGCTATGTGGACAGCAGGTCCTCCTCCTTCCCGGCACCATGGGCTGCGTCTCTGCCTGGTTTTCCCTCCCCACTCTCAGTCCACATGAAGCCCAGACCGCCTTCCTAATGCTTTTGAAGTTCCCTTATAAAAGGGGTGTTTTCCAGAGAAAATGCTTTAAGCTAGTCTTTCAAAACTGAGGAAGATCTTAAAACACTTCATGGCTGCATAATTGGCTTGATGGGGAATAAAATAGCCAAAATATATAAAGGAATTAGGTACAATGATGAGTTTGAGGTTTCCTGATCTGTCCAAGGACTCAATCTTCATCTTGTCTAATGACCCACAGAAGCCATGACCCCATCAAATAAGTACGCAGACTGTGTGGGAGACTTTTTCTTTCAGTGAATTAGCAGAAAAGAGGAAAAGTGGTTTAAGCCAGTCTTCATTGCAGACGATAGTCTTATCCAACTGGTAAGGCTGGCCTTGGCCTCAGTGAAGTCATGGCTGTGTGTCGGAGTCTGCACAGACAACTGTGTGAAATTTATGACACTGTTATCCTGAAATACCTTTATTATTAACATAGTCAAGAAATGGGATCTTTGAGAAAGTAGTAAACAATTTCTAAGTACCTGAAAAATTTTAAACATTTTGAAGAGAAAAACCTCCCAACAGTTTGTATGCATGCCCCAGTTTTTATGAGGAGGTAAATATATACCACCTCTTGGCCAGTGGGACAGTATCATGGGTGATAAATACTTCTGGAGCGAGGCACTATATTTTATACTTTTGACTACTCTGTTAATTTTTTGGACTGGATCTTGGCTCTTAGTAGACATAAGATTAACTGGTTGCTGATTAAGAGTCACAAGCATCAGTGCACCTCATAACTCTCTAGGGACTCCTGAGGTGGTTGGTGTTTTCTTAATTTGTTTTGGCCCTTGAGCAGCCTTGTACTTAGTAACCCTCTAGTCTCTTACAGCATCCTCTGTCCTTGTTTGCTATCATGTCTACCTTTACCAGCTACCACTGCCCACCCCACCAGTCTACACCCACCTGGTGTTTTTCTTTCAGATATTTTGTTAACAAATTCAATAACCACGCTAGTTAAATCACTCAAGTCACATTTATACAGCTTCACAGTCAGTGTGCATTTTCTTACAAGGTGCACCATTCATACAATCTTCTCATCTGGCCTAGAAAACTTTTATTCTGCATTCAGCTCCTAGGAAGACATTTTCCAAAAATTTAAGGTTATTTAAAGTCTGAAAGGTGATTAAATGAGTTTGTATGTAGAAGTAAAATATAAGGCAAACTAACCCGTAGCTTATAACATCCTTAAGGAGGAAGTTTGGCTCCATGTCAAACCCTCTGTTCTACTGCCAAGATTTCTAGTCCATTCATTTACGCTTTAGCCAGCTTCACAAACCAAAAAGGTTATGTCTAGGGGAAAAATCCCATAATTAACCAAATAAAGCCATTATTCCCCAGTTGTGACTACACACACCCCACAAATCCAGTCTCTCTTGATAATCTTAAGAGCAAATGGACATGCTAGGCTGAAGAAGCATTTTGAGTAAAATCAAGAAGGGCAAAAGGATAGCATACATATGAAATGATTTCTTTTGGTACATATGGAATGATTTTTCATTATTACTCATCCTGAATAATGGGTTTCATCCTGGCATGTTTGTGTAGGTGTAGAACATTCTTTGATCATTTCCACTGTGCATATCCCTTTTTTCTTTCCCTTATTCCTTCCCTCTTCTCTAATGGTCTCCCTTCTTTATTTTAGGTGTGAGCTTTTGGAGAGAAAGGGAAGGTAGATATTGCTTCTTGCTTGCTGGGTGACAGGAGGCTATAATGCAAAGGGGAAATAGACAGAAAGCAGGTGAATCTCAGATAATAGAAATAAAGGGAAGGATAACTTTATGCTCATGGAGGAGTGTCATGGGACAAGGAGAAAGCAATGGGCTTCTTTGAGGCACACTTTGGTTGGTTACTTCTGCAGCATCTTATGAACTGAAAATAGTGGGTTAAATGCAGGTGAGAGGCAAGGAGACCAATTCGGTGCCCCCATTCTCCCTAATTCCAGAGAAAGGATCCAAGTAGCATCTTCCCCAAACTCTAGTTGTGCAATGGCAAGCAGAAACACTGAAACAACACCCAGGATTTGGAGGCAGATTTATTTATGTCGACAGGTGTTGATTGTGATCATTCCCAAAATATCAGCTCCCGATCTCTGGTGGTCTAGGGTTTATATGGGATAAGCAAGCAGGAAGTACAGAGGCAGAATGGCTTGTCCATTGGGGATTGGTTTATGCAACGTGCATCACAGTGACCAGCTATGCACTGCAGCGATCAGCTGTTTCTAAGAGACAGGAGCAACCGGAACTGGAACAGGAACTACCACCTGGGCAAATAAGAAACTGAACTATACTGGCTTGGTTGTGGTGGACATTTTCTTTTTTTTTTTACAATTGTGCCGGACAGCCTTAGAAAAAGACTCAGTGGTTAGAATCAGAGGACGAACTGCTTTCATTCTTCCAGATACACAAGACGGCTGAAGACATACTGCTCTTGTTCAGAGCCCACATCTCCAGGGACCAAGTGACCAATTCACCCACTGCTTGAGAATGAAATGGCGGCCTCCACACAGTCTTGCCTGTGTGTTTAAACAAAAATACCTAGCTGTCAGATACACACTGGGCTCTTTATTTTGATATTGAACCCTTAAAATTAGGAATCTAGCACCATTTTATCAACCTAACAATTTTCTAAGCATTTCATTCTTTGGCTCACAAGTTTTAGCTATATCTTTTCTGATCAATTTTATCAATTATCTTTGTACCCAAAGGGCAGGACTTCTCATCTCTCTGTACCTTTACTCAAAAGAATCTTCTTAAAGTGTCTTATTCTCCCAACTTTCCCTAATAATAATGCTGAGAAGATAAACAACAGCCATGGCCATGATCTGACTACTTACAAAGGACCAAGCACTCTGATGAATTCCTCCATGGCATCTTGTGTCAACTTCCCAGTGATCTGAGGTTTCATCATAGTAGGTATAGGCTGACTTGTTGCTGATTAGCAATTATGAGTTTGGGTGCAGATGATAACTCTGCAATTAGTCTATGTATATTGTATAAATGAGAAAGTTGAGGTGCAGAAAGTGTAGGTAATTTCTCAAGGCTAACACAGTCAGTCCAAGTGTCCAAGACGAGAGTCTTAATAATCAAATGGTTCTCAACTTAATTTTTCTGGAGTGTTTTGTCCTGAAGCTTCAACCAATGCCCATGAAAGTACTCCTCCCTTGGAAAACTGCTGCTTATAATTGGACACATGTAATGGCAATTTCAATCTTAAATTCTGTCCTTCCATGCATATTTATTAAGTGACAAACTATGTGCCAGCCACTGTGCTAGGCCCTGGGAGGATGAAATCTTATTCTGGATGAACTCAGAGACAAGTAGGTAGAAAACACAAGTGAGTAGATTGTGAGGTAAGAAATGGTGTGACCAGGAGATGACATCCAGGGTGCTAAAGAGAACACAGGGCTGGAATAATTAACTTGATTGTATGTTTGTAAAACCTTCCAGGAAGAAGTGTTGCTGAGTCTGGGCCCTAAATAGCAGATAGGACTGTGGCAGTGACGGGTGGGAGCACTTCAGCCCCAGGTAAGTGGCATGCGCAGACCTGGAGAGGTTGAGCAGCATTGCTCATGTTCTCTCTGTTCCTTCTCCAGCCTCCAGTGCTACACCCCCTTGTGCTGACATCCCCTTGTACCTCTGCCCATAGATGGTGATCCTCAAATGATGGGGTGGACAGATTTGGCTTACTTGGTTTCAAGGTCAAATCTACATTAAATCCTGCCTCTGCTAGTTCCTAACTCTCTTACCTTGGGAAAGGAAGTAGTATCTGTAGCTTCAGTTTCACCATCTGGAAATGGATATTAGTGGTGATGTCATCATTTTAAGGTTTTTAGAAGTGTGAAATGATCTACTATGTCAAGAGACCTGGCACAGTCCTGAGCAGGGTAAGTCCTCAGTGATGGTGATTCTCACTGATCGTGGCAGGTGTTACCTAGCCTATCCAGATTTAATCTCCCTGTGAGAAGAATCTGACATTTTTCTTTATGTACCTCGTGTGCCTCACTCTGCACAGATTATTAAGAACAGATATTTAGTGAGCACCTGGTAATGAGTTATTGATGTACGTTTCCCATGAAAGAAATAAAAATATTTGTTAAACACTTACTCTGTCCTGGGGTCTGTTCTCTAGGCAGTGAACAAGGCACATTCCTGGAGTTTTCATACCCGAGTTCCGACCCGGACTTTCATAAAAACAATGTAAGTTGTAACTTCAGCTTGGATACTAATCAATGAGGGTATATTTTTCATTTATTCCCCCAATGCATATTAATGGATACTTGGCAGAAGATTAGTGTAAGCTGGCTGAGAGCTTAGGTTCCCAGTCAGAATGCCTGGGTTAGAAACCAGCTCTGTTACTTTCCAATAATATAGTGTAGGGAGAGTGACTACAACACTCCATTTCCTCACTGGCAAAATGAGAATAACCACACACACTTCACAAGATAGTTGTTACAAGTAAATTAGTGAATGTATATACAACTCTTAGAGTAGTGTGTCTGGAAATAGCAAGTTTTCAATAAATATTAAACACTAATACTTACGGTTAATATCTGTTGTTACTTTAAATATCAGCCACTACATATGTCACAAAGAAAATTATGGGAGAAAAAAAAAGGACAGGTCTTTTTTTTTCCTTGTAGAACTTGTTTTCTTGTGGGTAAGGAGGTATTAAACAAAGAAATATCCTACACATATACAATTACAAATTATGACGAGAGTCATAAAAGAAATGACAGGGAAGGCTGGTGACTGGTGTCTGGTCTGAGAAGTGTCTTTTGAATCGAGACCTAAAAAATAAACAGATGTTGTGTGGTTAAGAAGGGGTTTGTGCCCTATGTGAGCAGCTATCTGAGAAAAGAATGTGGAAAGGTCCTGAGTAGGGGTGCAGTGGCTCTAGCATGGAGACTGAGGTAGAGATGGCGGATACACTGGGCCAAGGGTCAGGGCCACACAGGCTTGGGGGATGACATGGAACTTTAATGTCTTCCTGAGAGCAAAACAAAGCTGCTGCTGACACACGGTATCCTTTAGAACCCACAGATTTTCCAATAATCAAGTGAGAGGATTTATGAAAATCTATCTCAAGTACCTTTATGTTGAAGAATATAAGTTTCTACAATGACTAGCAATAAAAAAAAGAAAAATGAGTCTGTTTCTGGAAAAATAGACAATAAAGAAGTAGAGGGAAGGCAGCAGGGAGGAATGGCAAGAAGGAAGGAAAGAGGGCAACAAGAAAGAAGGAACGAAGTGGCTGAATAAATTCTCAGTGGGGACGTGAAGCTGAGAAACGAAATGCTGAAACTTCAGCTCCGATGCAGACTCTGCACCTATCCTATCTATGCCTGTGTAGGTGTGTTGCGCTTATGCATGTATTTGTACATTCACCGATTTGGCCAAATAAGGAGCCTTTCCATGAAAGACAAACAAGACTAATGGGCTAGAAACGATGGAGGGAGAAGGAGCCTATGCCAATCACTTTGGTTAAATGCATGATTACTGGATATAAAGATGCATCTGGAGCAGCTCCCGCCGAAAGCTGATGTTCAGGAATTGAAATGCTGGGTCCAGCATCTCCTCTCAGGAGCTGCTTGGTGGAAATCAAACAACTGCATTAGGAAGGGACTCACTGACAAAGTACTCACTGGAACAGAAAAGTTTATTGGGGGAGGAAACAAAAAAGAAAGTTTAGTCCCCAAAGCAGGGCTGATGCCAAGAATGCTAATTTGTTCCAGCCTTCTGGAGTCCAGAGGAACCTCCGCTCTTTTGGCCTGGATATTCAGATGTGCGGTGGAAAGCAGTAGCAAGGCAGGGAAGATCAAGAATAAATAAATGCTCTCTGGGCCCAGATTTCTCCTTTCCAGCTGAGCGGGGCTAAGATTTAAGGATTTACGGACGGGAAACACACACGGGTCCCACTCTGCAAACTTTCTAGTGCTAGTGCTGCTTCTGACTCTCAGAACTTGCTCTTAGTATGGGCACGTGTGACTGAGTATTAGATGAAGCATACAGCAAATGCCGGGAAAAACTTGGATATGAGTTACCTCAGTGCAGTGGGAAGTGAGGGGGCCCGTTAGGGTTCATGGAAAGTTCTTTTCTAGCAAGGAGATATCCACTAGCAATATGTCTTATTCTCTTAATTACTCCTCTGTTTGCCAGTGGTCCAATTAGCATATGCTTGATTTGAGTTAATAAGAGCAGCTGCCATTTTTTGGACATTTACAATATGTTTTAGGTATTTAACATGTATTATCTCACTAGATCTGCATATGGCATTGCAAGTAAGATTCTAAAATCCCCATTTTACAAATGAGGAAATCGAGGCTCAGAGAGGGTAAGTAGTTGCTCAGAGGCACATCTGTTAGAACTTATATGCAGATCAGATTCCCAAGCCCTTGTTAAGCACATCATCTTCAAATTCTCCTGCTCCCAAGGCTTCCTCAGGGAAGACTGAAGATTTAACAAGAGCTCTAGCATTTCAGTTTTAGATGTTTTTCTCACCATGAGGCCCTCTTTCCCCATCCATTTTCAGTATTTCATTGCATTCAAAAATTTTCTCCCATCAGAACTTGTTCAGCTATCATTCATCTCCACCTAGGTGCAAATGTCAGGTAATAGAGAATCATCATTTAGCAACAGTTTCTTATTTTTCCACAGCTGGTGGTCCAGGGCTCACTTTCCCTCTCTCTCATATCCTCCCAGTAACATTCAGGGTCAAGCAAAGGGCCAGAATCTTCCCCACCTACACAGTGGAGAAGAAAGAGAGGTCCAAATAGGAACAACGACGTGAGCAAGGACACGTAATGAGTGGAAGACAGCGTCACAGCTACAAACCCACACCTCCTGGGCCTCAGTCCAGCATCCGTTCCAACAAGGCCCACTGCTTCTCCCTCCTGAGAGACCATAAACCCAGGGGAGGGGCAGGAAGAATCAATGAAACACATGGGCGGGAGGAAGAACACTGCCAATGTTTGCCCCATGTCAGCCAAACTTGTTCAGATGAAAAGTAGGCCCAGATATTTCCATTTATTTTTTTAAAGAGAGGAGCAAAGAACCTGGATTTTAATGTGCAAGCCCAAGGCTTTTAAAAAAGTTGCCCAACTCTTCTTTTAAATCTCTGCCAATTTCCCATGTTGGCAGTTTCTATGAGTTGGCAAACTGCAGTTGTCATGGGGCCACCAGTTTCCCATTTCTGCCACACACCGAGGAAGTGATGGAGAGCTGGATTATGATAGTAGAGAGATCCGGCAGCAACAGTCCTCTGCATGGGCAAACCAAACCTCAACCTATTAACTCTCAAAGAACTACGACAATTTTGAGACCCACCCAAAGGAAGGTTGAACAGAGACAGTGCAAAGACTCCCAGGGATTGCAGCACTTGCAAACTCCATGGTGTAAATATTTTCACAATGGCTAGTTACTGCTGATGGTTGAACAACCTTGTACAATTCACATACATTAGCAATTCGAAGGATGATTCCAATTTTTTTGCATTGTATAATTATTGATGGGCTTTAAAAATACAGATTTCCTGGCCCCACTCCTGACCTACTAAATCAGAATCTCTGTGGGTGAAACCTGGGAGTATGTGTTTTCAAAGAGCTTTTGGAAATGAGCAGCAAAATTTGGAAACATCCAGTGTAAACCTCACATCCAGCTAAGAAAAAGTTTTATGAAGATAGCTTGTTTACAGCTTCAAATGAGAGTGTAGAGCAGCGATAAGAAACCCAGGGCTCTGAGAGACACAAGATAAGCAAAAGCATTATTAATAAATTATGATAATAAAACCAAATTCATTATAAATAGCAGTATTTATTTGGATTCTTGTAGGTGCCAGTCACTATTTTAGTATTTTATATGCATTACTTTTTAAAATCCTCACAACACATTGGGGTAAGTATCACTGTTATTTCCATTTTGTAGTTAGGAAAAATGCAACACAGAGAAATGAAATAATTTGCCCATGGTCATAATGTTAATATATAGTCTAGGGAGGTAGCCCAACTATGGAGACTGCACTCTAAGCCACAACTGGGGAAGTGCTTCCCCGTGAAGGTGAAGATTATTTTTCATAGAGGAGTTATACTCTGAAAGTTTTCACTGAAATAAAAGGAGAAAAGGATAGTTCAGTCTTTAAACACTCATCTTCCCTAGGGAGTCTAGAAACTTTGTAGGCTTTTCTTCCATCCCAGTGACCTTTAATGAGGTCTATTGTGAACTTGCTAGTCCTTCGGCACATACGTTCCCCATCAATGAAGGGAGAGTCTAATCCTTTACCTCACGTTCTGTGGTTTTCTTTCCACTCTAGGTGCATGCAGAGGACAACTCCCTACGCTGGCAGCAACTGTGGATGGGAACTCGGTAACCCACAGGACACGAGCATCTGTTTGTAAGTCACTGGGCTTTCACTCCTCCCTCTCTATACTCCTGGCTTCACATCACAACTGGCAAGAAATTGAATTATCTGTTCAGACGTTCTGGCACACAAGACATCTGCCTGTCTATCCTCATAGTGGGGCGCTCTGGGCCCTGCTCCTCCAGGCACATGGAAAGTAGAATGATACCAACCTTAGAAAACCTTCAGAGGCTTTCCCCTAGAAAAATGGTGAGTAGCTAACTTCCTTTGAAGAATGTTAAGCAGTGTTTAGAAGAAATAAACCCAAGAACATCAAACAGTACCTTACTGGAATATTCATCTTTTGCTTTGCTCTGGCATTAGGTAAGAGTGTCCATCCTAAGTGCCAGCAGTGAACGGGCTGCTGTGAACCAGATGTGGGCCTGCTGGACACCATGAGGCAGTGCATGGCTCATCTGAGGGGAAACCCCTTCGCAGCTTCATCTTGTTTTGAATGTGGATGTCACTCTTCCAAGAGGAGACACAAGACTTCGTCTTGTGTGAGCAAGAGACTATGTAATTTGGACAATGGATCCAGTAAAGAAAATGAGAAAAGCTGGACAAGACATTTAAGAATCTGTTTGAAGATGGGGGAGTGCTAACAAGAAAGTAAAAATATTCCAGGGTCAGGAGCTGAGCATGAAAGAAGGTCAGGAGGTAACTCTTATGTTTGGAGATATTTTTGCTTTGGAGAGGTTTAGCAACTTCGGAAGAAGCAGCTAAACAATTAAAAGGAGGCACATGTAAGAGCTTCTGAGAAATAGGAAAGTGATGCTTGAGATTTGGGATCAAAAATGATAGAGGCAGAGGGAGGAGGCTATTATCTGGCTGCTTTGTGTTGCGACAAGAACTGCCTAAAAGGAACACGAACAAACTGGAAGCAGACATGTGACTGTAGGGACCCCAGTTTAGCTTTGAATCATCACAGTCTCTGAAATTGGGTTGAAGTTATACTGTTGCTAGTGCAGCAGGCAAATATATCAAATAGGGGAAAAGATAGCATCTGTGGCCTACACTTTTTTCTATAAAAATTACACAGGTATGCTCTCCAGAACACAATAAATAATAGCAGAAGATAAATAAGCATGAATAAGAAAGAAGAGAATATAGGGATATACCCTTAGAAGCTCAAAATATTAACGAGACATATCAGACACAGATTTTATAGTCAACTGTGAGTATACTGTCTTCTAGCAGATAAAATGAAGGATTGATCACTTCTGCCAAGAACTTAAACATGGAATGGAATCAAAAGGAGATTCCAAACTGGGAAAGTTTAATGCCTGATATTCAGAACATAATAGTATAACAAGTATAATAGCTGATTGAATTCAGCAGAAAACAGAATCAGCTAACTTAAAGACAGATCAGAGGAAATTGTAGGTGGAAGCACAGAATGAGAAACAGGATGGAGAATACAGAGAAGGATGTGGGGGAGACAAATATACCATGGAAAACCCAGCCACACATGCAAATGGGATTTCCTAAGGAGAAAAGTGAGAGGAGGAGATGCAGAAATGATGTCTGAAGGATTTGTAGCCAACCACTTTCCAAATCTGAGAGAAGACATCAAGACATGATTTGAAGAAGCCCAGTGTAACCAGAACATGTTAAACAAGAAATCGCACCTAGGCACGACATGACAAAATTGCTGCAGTGTAAAGACAAAGTCCCAATAGCATCCAGACCGAGGGAAGGTGGTAGACAAATGATTGTCACAAGGCTAAAGAAAGACTGGCAGCTGACCATTCATAAAAAACAACCGTAGTGTATCTTAAAAATGCTTAAAGAAAATAACTGCGATGTAAACTCTATATCCTAAGTAAATAAATAACCCACAAAAAAAACAAAGCAAAAAATCCAACTTTTCAAAAAAATTTCATACAAATAAAATCAGAAGTATTTGTTAAGAGTAGACTCATATACCTGGAAATTGTAATTTACAAGAAGGAAAATTATTCCAGATGAAAACTTAGAGATAGTAAATGGAATAAAAAATTTAAAAAAGGTAAATCTCTGTGTAAACATAAGTAAATACTGACAGAGGAAAACAACAACAGTAATACTACATATGAATACATTAGTAGGTAAATCAATAAAGGTGAAGTGTTCTAATGTCTCTGAACTGTCTGGGAATGAGATATAAATACCAATTACAGTAACATTTGATAAGTCAACAATGCATGTTTCAACCTCCAATATAACCATGAAAGATATATTAAAGGTTGTCAAGCTTCTGAATTAATAAAAAGTGGGAAAACTGAAAAAATGTTCAATATATCTAAATGAAGTTTCAAAGAAGCAATCTAATTAAACCTCTTTTATAGGGAAATGTGTGATTCTAAAAATGTATGTATAAAGAAAGAGGAAAAGCATTAAAAGATCAATGACTTAGGCATCCATTTCAAGAAGTTAGAAAAAACTCTGTATAATAAGACATGAAGAAGGAAATAAAGTGAAAACTAATGAATAAGAAATATACAATAGAACAGATCAAGAAAGTCATAACCACACAAAAAATTTAGAAGTCCAGAGAAATCAAGCACAACAGTGACCAATGTTAGTAATCTAGAATGTGCTATCACTAAAAATCCTACAAATCAAATGGAAAAAGGTAAAAGGACTTATAAACTTGTGACAAGATATTCAAGAATATAGATGAAATAAATAAAATTCTAAAATAATACAGATTACCAATACTGCTACAGAAGTGAAAGAAAAAGGCTAGTTTCATTAAAGACATTCAAGGATTTACACAGAAAATCTTCCAAGTCCTGATTACCTCTTGTGAGTCCTATGAAACACAGAAGAAATGTACAACACCCACCTTACACAAATCTGTTACAGAATAGGAAGAGAGATCATTCCCTTATTCTGCTTCTAAGGCTAGCCTGAACCTGTGTCCAAGGTGAACAGGGACATTGGGATAAAAGAAAATTATAGGAAATTTATTTCATAAACAAGGTGAATGAATCTCTAACAAAATACTAAAAAAAAGCAGATAATATCATTATTAAATTGTTAAGGAAGAAATAAAGCAGTCATTATTCCTAAATAATATGATTATATTCATTGAAACCCCCAAACACTGCAGAAAAACATAGAATCAGGAAGTGAGTACAGCAAACTCGTCGGACATAAAATCATGTAAAAATCATATTTGTGCATACAAATAACAGACAATGACAACAATCTTTGGCAGTTTTGGGGATTGAAGATAGAGTCTTACATATGCTAGGCAAGTGATCCGCCACTGAGCTATACCTCTAAGCCTATAGTATAACACATTTAGAGATAATTTTTATCATATCAAAAATAATAGTTTGATCAATCTTGCATTCTTACCTTGTAACCTGAGCAATTTCATTTAAGATAACAGTATGTAATATAACAACCAGTCCTAATTCCTATCATTTTGCTCTGAAACCTGGTATCATTTTTATTGTTTTTGCTGTTTCATTTTTGTCCATGTTGTTGATATTTTCTATTGTTCTTTTTGTATTATTCTCTTTAAAAAACACTAAATATCTAGAAAATGAGTCTAACGAAAGATGTATAAGATCTCTGTTCTGAAAACTCTAAAACTTTACTGAAAGAAATGTAAGACAATCACAACTGGAGCAATATATTATGTTCTTGGAGTGGGAGATTAAATATTGAAAAGATACCAATTGTCCTAAACTGATACGTAAATTCAGTCCTATTCTGATCAAATCCCTGTTTTATTTTAGTTCAATGCTGATTCTAAAATTTATGTGAAAATGTAAGGTTCTAAAGTAGTAAAAATTTTTGAAGAACATTAGAGTAGAAAAACTATTTGTCCTGTAAATCAAGACAGATTACAATCTAAAACCTAAGAACAATAAATCAGCAGGATCAAAAAGAAGGACCATAAACAGTACACATGCTTAGTCACTTTATGCTGTTAGCCAAGACTTTCTTGAAATTCAATGGAGAAAGGGTGATCTTTTCAATAAATGATGCCCTTAATTGGGCATCTAAGTGGAAAAATTTACTCTGGACTGGTATATATACCACCCGACACACAAAGTTCAGTGTAGATGCATTGTTAATCTAAATGGGAAAACATAAACCACCAGATGCAATACAAGAGAATATATTCTCAACCTTAGTGTAGGGGTCTTCTCAAACAGGACATAAAATTATCCATAAAGGAAGAAACTGATACATTTTTACATCAAAATAGAAAGGAAGAATATATATATATATA